>NC_061529.1:13747500-13785000 GCF_022379125.1 Scophthalmus maximus | reverse complement strand
CCTATGCGATACTGCTCAACAGACTATGTATTTGCAAGTTGACGTGCTACTTCAAGGATAATATTTTTGGCATATTTGGAGACTCCCTGTCTGTCGCACCGCAGCTGGTCAGTTCTCTGGCGTGTCCTCTCCGGAGATGTACCGACAGTGTCTGCTGTCCGGCTGCCGATGTCTGGAGCTGGACTGCTGGAAGGGCAAACCTCCGGACGAAGAGCCCATCATCACCCACGGCTTCACTATGACGACCGAGATCCTCTTCAAGGCATGTGAACAAACACAAATACATTATTCAGATAAGAATAAATAGTGCAGAACAAGCATTTTTTTCCAATAGTATTGATGCTAATTTCAAGACGATTTATGACCTGGTTGCTGGTTCATACTAACTTCAAGTGAGATATTTCCTTGTTGTTATTCTACAATAAATCGTGGGCCTTATCTATGAAATGGCCAATCTCTGATTTCCTATGTTTACAGTTCTCATTGTTTTATAATGACAACTTCTTGCATACACCTTAACGCCTGAAAGAGGGTCACATTGCATCCTGGGTATCTCGATAAGCCTTAGAAAAATTACTACATTCGGTAACACACAAATTAATTAGGTTTGTTCAACTTAAAGCAAACGAGTTCAGGAGTTAACAAGACAATTGGAAACTTTCATTTAAAAAAAAACAGCAACAGAATTTGTGTTTTACTAATTGAATAAATCTTTTTGAGTTGGTCAGGAATTTTCTTTTTTCCCCAAACTACATCTTATTCATATCCATGAGCACATTAAGGGGCAAAAGGGTGTGAAGACTTAAAAGGAGACAGTAACACCACAACACACACATACATGCACATGCTGTGCAGGGGGCAGCCCCCCCACCCCACCCTTCACCCCTGCTCCCTCATCCTGTTGCACTCAGTGCTTCCTTTTAAGGGCAGCTGGAGCTCCACGGTCTCGGGGGCCCTGACACAACACCTCGGTTCAGTTTACTGTCAGACGCTGGATGTGGTTGTTTTGGATTTGACCACAGGGCCCTTTGCATGGAGGCAATAGTACTGCAGTCTGTCAGGATGCTTCCTTTCATGTGGGAAAGTCGTGATGGGCTCAGTCTCTCGGCCTCATATATACTCTTCTGTGATTTTCGTGATTTTTGTTTCATGTTGCCAGTTGTGTTTGTCTTTAATCATAATCAAGTCAAATGCACAAACACGGTACTTTTGTGACGCGTTGCAGGACGTGATCGAGGCCATAGCCGAGAGCGCCTTCAAGACCTCGCAGTACCCCGTCATCCTCTCGTTTGAGAACCACGTTGACTCGTAAGAGCTTCAGTGGAACTCACGCGATTAACACAACTTCATCATGTTTCGGATGCCATTATCCCGAATGGAGCCTTGACGGGAAATATCAAGGTTGTAACCGAACCTTTTTCTCTGTGATGTGTTACAGGGTGAAACAGCAGGAGAAGATGGCCAACTACTGCAAAACCATATTTGGTGATGCCCTGCTAACAGAGCCACTGGACAAATACCCTGTGAGTACACTGCTGCAACACAGCTCGCTGTCAAAGCAACAGAGTGAGATCAAGTTTGTATACGGGGGGATACTTTGAACAGGAGCCTTTGTCTGATGAAATCCGATAAAGCATTATCATGTTATCATGTTATGTGACTCACTGATGCAGACTAACTGCATTAGCATGAAGGAAATAAATGACAAAGTTTCTTGTTTACCCTCTTTCTTATCTCTGCTAGATGTGACCCTAATAGGCAGCCGTACCCATCCTTACTAATTTATATCAGAAACCGGATGTGTGTTCACTGTGTGCTTGCTGTGCACTTCATGTCATATCACGTCCTCCGTGTAGCTACGTCCCCGACCAGATTCTGTTTTTGGCCCGACCAAAGTCAGTTTTATGGTTCTTTCTCATCCTATTTGTGTCTGAAATTCCAGCTGAAGCCAGGCCAGCAGATCCCCAGCCCATCTGAGCTCATGGGCAAGATCCTCATCAAGAACAAGAAGGGCAGCCACCAAAAACCAGCCCAGACTAAGAAAACCGCCACGGCAGCCACAGAGCAGACCACGACCACAGCTCTGACCACCCAGGTCCCAAACAGCACGTCCCAGGATCCTGCCAACCCAGCAGCCAGCACCCAGGAGAACCAAGGTGCATTAGGCCAAATCTGATTACACCACGAAAATAGATCCGTTCAGTTATTTGTCACTGATGGGTTATGGGTTTTTCTTTTTTTCACCAGAGGGGGACGCAGCTGTGGAGGACAACGAGGAGCAAGAGGAGACAGACGAGCAGGATGAGGAGAAAATGAAAACATCCGATGAGGTAGAGGACGACAAATGCGATAACAGCTTTATTGCGTTACATCAGCACAGTTCAAACGCCAGTTCACTTCCTGTCAATTCCCCCACAGGGCACAGCTGGACAAGAAGTAACAGCGTACGAGGCCATGTCATCCCTGGTCAACTACATCCAGCCCAACAAATTCATCTCTTTTGACAATGCGAGAAGTATAAACAAACTCAGGCGAAATCGGTTTTACAATATATGCTTAGGGGGAAAAAATCATCACAGGTTTGCAATTTTTCCCTCCTGTTCTCTGTCTTCACAGAGAAAAACAGGAGTTATGTCATCTCATCTTTCGTGGAGACCAAAGGGGAGGCAATGATTGCCAAGACTTCTGTCGAATTTGTCGAGTATCCTTCAAGAGTGCTGCGAAGAGAAAAGACAACGGCAGCAACAAATAATACAAAAACGGAAAGCCTGTGTTCAAGCGGGGCTGAGTTTGACCCCAAATGACACCACGTTAGACCAAAGCAAGTTGCTTCAAGCCGTCGTCCTGGCTCACGTACACATGCACATGTAAACTTCTGCTCCTTAAATCGTCTTCCTCAGATACAATAAGAGACAGATGAGCAGGATTTACCCCAAGGGAACAAGGATGGACTCGTCGAATTACAGCCCCCAGCCCTTTTGGAATGCAGGCTGCCAGATGGTGGCGCTCAACTACCAGACGATGGGTAGCAATGGACACTCGATGCACCGATAACCACCAGGAAATGTCTTAAATGTGTTGTGGTAGTTTAAAGCATGCCACAATTTATGCGTCATATTTAATCCTCTTTGAGCCTGACACGACTGAAATGTCAGCCTCTTCTATACTTTACGAGCTTCTCTTTTTCACCACGGCGGGTCAGTGTTGCTCCTCCCTGAGCTGCACAGGACTCTGCTGTGCTTTTTAATTCCACCCCCCAGAATGCTCATTGCCCCTCCTTTGTGCTGCAGAGGGGGGGCATGAATGCGCTGCTCTGTGTCTACTTTCAGATTTCCCCATGCAACTCAACATGGCCCTGTTTGAGTTCAACGGCCGGACGGGATACCTGCTTAAGCACGACGTCCTGCGTCGCAGTGACAAGAAGTTTGACCCCTTCTGTGACAGGATCGACACCGTGGTGGCGAGCACACTGACCATAAAGGCAGGTTCCCCTGCCTTCCTCCTTATCATCAGGCCCCTGTAACCATCCCCACAGTGCGTTTGCCATAGGCCTGCCAGGATCAACACATTCAAAAATGAAACAGAAAACAGTGTAAGGCGAACATAAAGACTTTAAAGCTGCAGTTCTAATTATTCATGCAGCACACATTAAACTGTGGAGGAACTGATGAAGCGACGACGCAATATGTTTATAGCTCACAGCGGTTTTTTGCTCCTCTAAATTGAGCAATAAATTGCACTCAACAGCCTTGGGAAGCCATGTTCACCTGGTTTTCTCTGTACTTTGAATGCAGGGTCTGTAATGATACAAGAGTCCTGCTGCGAGTGATACATAGTTCCTGGTATTCAGCAGACGCCGCATGAGTGAAAAACCTGAGCTCTATTAATATCCACCGAGTCCTGAACATGGATCCACACAACAGGACACGTCCATACTCAACCCAGTTCGCAGGCCTATGCGTGTCATTGTATCTTGCTCATCCTCCTCAGATCTACTCGGGCCAGTTTCTGTCTGACAAGAGCGTGAAAACTGGCGTGGAGGTGGAGGTGATCGGGCTGCCGGGAGACCCCAAGAAGAAATATCGCACCAAGTGGTCCACCACACCCAACGCCATCAACCCAGTGTGGAACGAGGAGCCCTTTGTCTTTGAGAAGGTGCCCCAAATATGCCAAAAATGCTGTACATATGAGGACGATTGTGTTTGAGAGGGCTCGTAACCCGCTGTGCTGCTGTTGATCTCAATATGTCCGCTGATGTCGTCATGGACAGATCCTGCTCCCAGAGATGGCCTCTCTGAGAATCGTGGTCCACGAGGAGAACGGTAAATTCTTGGGACACAGGATCATCCCAGTTGACACCATCCTATCAGGTCAGCAAAAAAAACAACACAAAATGTCATGCTTCATCTAATCTACATAATTTAAAAACGTCACTGAGTAATCCAGGGCCTCCGAGCGTTTGCTAGCTTGCTCTCAGCCAGCCACTGGATCAGGGGGAGCGGCGCCAGCGGGCCTTGTTTTTAATTCACAGCGGTTTGTTTTGTGCCCCCCGCAGGCTTCCATCACATCTGCCTGCGCAGTGAGAGCAACATGCCGCTCACGCTGCCTGCTCTCTTTGTGTACATCGAGGTCAAGGACTACATCCCCGCTGCCTTTGCAGGTGCATCATGCTTTCTCACTTTGTGTTTTTTGCCAAAGAAAAAAACTACAACCCTGTGATGTAATTGATTCCATGTTGCCAGAGTGACAGTTAGGGACAAGACTCTGATTTGATTTAGTAAGGATGTATATAACTCTATAGCCTTTCTCAATCAGGTGAATGTTAAATAACAGATTGCTGCCTCACTATGCTTTTATATAGTTTTGTAGAAATACAGTTCATATTCACTTCGTATGAGATTGCATTGCGCCCTGTTAATCCTTCATTTAAATCCCATGTCTTAATGACACATCTTCCTTGTAGCCACATGTTATCCTATTTTTTACTATCTTATAAAGTACATTTTATTTATTTATAACAATATTATGACTTGCAAATACATTTTCAATGTATGGGCTCAGTGCTGTTGATATATATGCTGTCATATTCAAAACTTTGCATGTCCTATAAGAGGGGAATCATGGGTCTGTGTTTTTTTTACTTTCTTTTTCACTTGGAAAGCACTTTGTGCTTATGCTTGAAAAGTGTTAAATAAATACAATTTGAAATTGTTATTATTATACACTGACATATGATTATGTGTATGTGATTCTCCCTCAGATTTCACAGACGCCCTGTTTAACCCAACGAAGGGCACAGAGAAGACCACTAAGACCCCGAAGGCGGTAAAGAAAAGCTGCAACAGCAAACTCAACTCAACCGTCACGCGATAAAAATGGATATATCCATAATGTCCCCAGTTCCCCCATAAAACCACAAAAGTAAGTTCTAGGAAGATAGATTGTGATGTCCTTGTCCTCTTTGTGCCCACACAGTCGTCCTCTGACTTCGTTTCTCCCTACGAGATGCCTCTTGTGGTCCAAACTGCCGCGGACGTAGCCAAGAAAAGTGAAGCCCCTGTCGTAGGTAATAAAGAGAGGGGAGGATTTAATATGGCTCTCGTAATGGGTATCACCGCTGGGTTTAGAAGGTGTATTCGATCATTGGACTTTTTTTTGCCTCCTCTAGAGAAGGCTGCATCAGAACCTACGGCGCCTTCAGACACCAACGACCAATCATCCCAGCCTCCATCTGAACAAAATGAAGATGCACCATCTGCAGAAGAGCCTCCTCCGACTCCTGATACCGCTGCTGCTGAAGATCCAGCACCAGGCGCAGGAACATCTGAGACGCCGCCTGAAGCCCCCCCTCTCCCCGAGGATGCTGCCCCCGGGACGGAAGCGGCTCCCGAACCAGACGCAGCGCCTGAAACCAAAGATGAACCAGCGAGTGACTCTGGCACAAACCCGGATCCTGGCCCAGAAGAAGAAGTTGGCACCGAGGAGGCCCCTGGAGAGACTGCTGCCGGGGTCGCGCCCCTTCCGTCAAGTGCATCGCCCGAATCTGCGGGATCAGACACATCATCTCAACAGCCGACAAACAGCGGAGGTAACAACGCTGTGCCTTCATGTGCTGCACCCATCAGTTTCCACGTGAAGGAAAACACAGACCAATTTAAAGCTTCTCTTCTTTTTTATATTCAAGACATTTATTATGAATCCATCGCCTCTGCAGACACAAGTAGGTGTATTCTCACAACAACTCCCGCTGTGTTTCTGCTGCAGAGTCCTCGACCGTGACTACTGAAGAACTGACACAACACAAGAACTATCTGAAGGTCATCAAGCGTCAGGAGAGGGAGAGGAAAGAGGCAGAGAAAAAATATCAGAAGAAAGCAGAGGATCTGATTCAGAAATACTGCGACTCCTTCAAGGCCATAAAGAAGAAGGCCTCGTTGAAGAAAAAAGAGTGAGCAGATATTTTTTCATAAATTTTCTTTTGAGTGAAGCTGAACAGATAAATAGATAACAGATGGACAGATAACAAAAAAAATGTTTGACAAAGGAGGCTTGGATAGTGTCGAGCGAGGCGGGAGGTGAGAGGACCCATCTGTCCAATTGTTTTCGTTTAGTCATCCACCAAATTCTGTTCTGTTTCCTCTAAAGTAGCGGTGAATTCTGCGGCACATTAATACTGACCCACTAACGAAGTTGTTGTTGTTGTTGTTGTTGTTTTGGTCGGTGTTGTTAATGAGATTACGATTAGAGGCACTGAGAATATTCCTCAGCCAATGTGTTTTTCCAGCTGCAGCAGAGTAATGAGGAGGACAACTAGATGAATATGGATGTGAGTCTTCCACACTAAGCATTCAGGGTAAAACATGTATTATTCAAGGCCACATTGCTGTGTAGGATTTCCAGTAAACCAACTGGTGGTACACTTATTCCTTCATTTGGAGGGGTTAGTTGGCTGCCAGTGGATAAACTCGATGTCCTTTTTTTCTCTTGTGCCCTGCTATGCGTCCTCCAGGGAGGAGGAAAGCACCTCGGACTCCGGTGTGAAGACGGAGCGGGTGCAGGAGCAGAAGGAGAGGATGCAGGCGGAGCTGCAGGCTCTGTGGACGGAGCAGTGTGATCAGATGAAGAAGAAGAAAGAGCAGTTTGCCACCGAGGTTTGTAAAATATGGGGGGGGGTTTTGAAACTCAAAAATCTCCAGTCCAAATATGAGTGGTTGAAAGTAACTCTGTGTATTTTCACAAATAATGAACCCTGATATTCAGTGTTTTCATATCAACAATCAATCACTTTATAATGAAGATTACTTGACAAACCACACCGAGAATTATCACCCACCTTTGCAGGTTCCTCTCAATTCTCCAAAGCATTCCAGCTCATTGTTTTCACTGTTCACTGCTTCACTCTCATCGCTCTCATCAGCAGAAACATTGGGATGAGAGAAAGGAAGGACGTTAATATTTACACAAAATAAAGACTAAAGTGGGAGGAATGACAGTAATAGGGCAACATTTCTAGAGAGCAGCAAATCACTTCAAGACTGGGGATAGGGTGGAAAAAAAGACAAATGCATTTTCAGGGAAGCATCAATCGGGGCTATGCGAGTGTGCGGTGGAAGAAAGTGTAGATCGTGTCATTTGTCACTGTCAGAAGTATACGACTAATGGAGAAATGTAGGGGCGGAAGTTTTGACTCTCGGGAATTTGTTCAGCGCTGAGGTGGGAAAGTATCGAAGTTGGCCGCCAGCTGGTGAACAAAGTGGAGCATTTATCAAAGGAAGAGACTATCTCAGGCGTTGGTAGAGATGTAAATAGATCTAACAGGAAGGTGAATATTGGACTTAAATTACACTTTATGTACACACGTTACGTCACAACAAAAGTGTGATAATAGGTCAGGAGCTTGTTCTGCTGCCCCCAAAGTTGTTTTTTCACATAGTTCTTCTCTTGTGCTCTCTTCACACTCAGCTCCTGACTGTCTTACTCATATCAAATTATGAAACCCCTAAAATAGGATTCATCTCCATTGTACAGGGTGAATTCACATTTCTTGTGGAGCACCTCATATTACCTCTCCGTGCTGTATGTGTCTGGGCTCACGGGCAAACGGCCAGCGCTCTAGCGGCTCTATTGATTATACATCAGACCTAAGTGCTCGGGGGGGTTTCTCTTAGCATAAGCTCTAAATCTGCATGGGCCTGGGGGGTCAATCAGGTAATGTTTCAAAGGTTGCCACCTGAATGGACTGTACTGTCAAAAGTGCTGTGGAGTGAGGTGACAGTCGGCATCTCGCTTACAGGTCTCGGGCCAGATGCTCTCAATTCAGTCAAAATTGGGTTAGAATTTTTGCCTGAGGGTGCCACTTCCTTCCTCTATTTTGACAGAGGCTGGCCAAACTGTTGGAGATGGCCACGGAGAGACACACCAGTGAAGTGAAGACCCTGGAGAGGTGTGAGCAAACGTACAATACAATTGGGGACATGCTTTTGTGTGTGTGTGTGTGTGTGTGTGTGTGTGTGTGTGTCATCTGAGGGGAAACATTTGACATTTGGCAAATAGAACGTCTCAGATAATGAATGAATCCTCTTAATATGCAGGTCTTCTAGCGTCCTTGACTGGCTTACGGTTTTGTGTGTGTGTGTGTGTGTGTGTGTGTGTGTGTGTGTTATCCTAAGTCCCCAGCTGGCGGATGGTTATCTCAGGACAATCATTATCTAACAGGTGTTTAAACAGCAGCAGGCCCCGGTCATCTACCTGTCCACACAGACGCCATAGCTTTGCATTTAAGCCTCTCGCTGTGGAGAAAAGGTCACATCAGGCATCACTCAGCCCCGCAACTCTCGTTTAAAGAAAAAGTTCATAGGGCCCACTTTTCTTTTTTTCTTTTTTTTTCAATTTCAAATCAAGCATGAGGAGCCTTCACTTTCTGCCTGTGCCTCATTTTGCAGTGAAACCAAAGAAAATAAGAAGAAAACGCTCTTGAAATGTTCATCCTCCAAGAAAGCAAAGTGAGTTCACAGCGTGACCTTGCCTTGAGTTACTTTATCTGTCTCCATTCATTGCCATTCTTCTCACTGCGCTACAGCTTCTTGTCTAAATGAAAAGAGCTGTGAGAAGAAAAATGATGAGGATTAGCTCAGCTTTTCTTTTTTTTTTTTACTCCTCTGCCACGAGGCAGTGCACATTAGGCCTGGCATTGTTTGATGAATTTTGAACATTATGGCCAGTAGGTCTAATTGAAAATTTTAATTATCTTCTCTTAGGATGAAAAAGGCAACGAGCATAGAGCTGTTGGATGAGACTAGTCAGTCTGACGGTGCAGTAAGTATAAAAAATGTTTTACCTTGTTGAAAGTAAGTCCATTTTTGTGCATATATGTGTAAGACCTAGAGAAACGTAATGTCACCATGTGCTTTCTTTGTGAGCTTCAGATTAGAGGATTGCTACCCACTCTCACGTCCTAATGCAGAGCTGCAGCCACGGGGGAAAGAGCTGGTCTGGCTCTGACCAATGGTGATAAAATGTGTCAACGTGACAAACACCTCACTTCACCTGAACCTGACCCTCAAAGTTCCTCAATTAAACTGTTGTTGTTTAATCCATACAAAAAGTCAAGGAAGGCCTGCATGGGCAAGAAATAGCCTGACACAAAACCACCCGTAAAAACAGTGACTTGTATTTTTCAGTGAGCTTCGCAGCTTCTCATAGGCGGGATGTGTTACCTTCTGAGTCTGTCCGATTCCCCCTGCGTCCAGGCTGCTGATCCAAAATGCTTGGCGTATTGTTTTGCTGATGCATATTTCCCAAAAAATGTCTGCATGTTAAGCTTAAGCTTATGTGCATGTAATTTGGCCCAAGGTCCTGTTTCACTATCTAATGGGGTCTGTTGAAATACATCAAATTTAGTAGATTGTGTGGATATTTTAATTGCTCTTCAGTGAGTCACCATGACTCACCGTTCTCTGGATTTTAACCATATATAACTGTGCATGGATGGACGCAGAGCAAAACACAAGGAGTAACTTTAGAAATCCTAATAATAATTTATGCCTTTGCAAGCTAAAAGCTTTGATTCTGGGCATTTTCCTTCTACGTAGAAAATGCAAAAACATTTTTCCAGTAGCAGTACCAATGAGCTGATGAAATTAATATGAGTCGGTACATTCATCTGAGTGACTGAAAATCTTGACTAAAAGGAGGTAGGGAGTGTTTTCCATCTCTTTAAATCTCCATCGAATTCGGTGGGGTGGGTTTGTTGTTGTACGGTGACTGGCTTGAAGACCACCGATTGTTGCGGTGCCTGAACAAGAAAAAGAGAGTGGCGATATCTGCCGGTCTCTTCAACACCTATTGTACTTAACAGTGTAACTATGGTTACAAGAGAGGCAGCAAGTGTCTAAAGATTTGAAAAAAAACATGGAAAAAAAAAAATTCTCCTCAGGCGTGTAACAGTACTTTCCTTTTATACATCTGCACACATGGACACATAATGCACCCACGTGCTTATTACAGACTCACACACACACACACACACACACACACACACATACATTTACTTGTGAGGGCTCTTCTCGTCACAAATGAAGGCCTATATTAACCAAACACATGTTGTTGAACTGTAATCACACTAACATACACAAGTGTTTCAAGGGAGTTTGGGGGCCCCAGGCAAAAGGGACCTGGGGCCCCTCATCAAACCAAAGAGACCCCGACTCCCTCCCCCAGGAAGCACATGATACCAAACCACATCATTACAACCTTCAAACAATGTCTTTTACTATCAAAATTCTAAACAAAGTGCAAACTAGTAGTAGTAGTGAAGTTTAAGTGCACATGAGCATGTACATCCATCGCCCCTTCTTCCTGCTGAGTGAAGTGTAGCAGGGCTTGCCCATTACTCAGAAGCTGTTTGCAGCGAGCGGGCTAATCCATGTGTGGTCGATGACTCACTGAGCCCTGCTCTTGTTCCTCTGTTGGCTCATCAAGATTCAGACCCGTTATATCTGGCTTAAAGTCACGAATATTTCCCTGCGCTCCTGCCTGGTCGACTGCCTGCGGATGGCAGCTAGCCCCCCCACTTCCCCCTTAGCCCCGCACACATTAGAGATAGAACAGCAGCTCATGTTGATCTACTTAATCAGCATTCACCAATTAATCACCACAACCATTTATAACACAATCACTTGTTTAATCAGCACGGCCTCATTACTGAATGGCAATAAGCTGCAAGGAGGGCTGTGTAACTGAAAGAGACAAGTCCAACCTGTTGTGACTTAACCGCATTGATTCTTTTGCTCAGGTTGCATCCCGTGGGTGCACTCCTCTCTAGACATCGGAGACACACACACACACACACACACACACACACACACACACACACACGCAGAGGAGGAGCATGAACAGATGAAGTGCTTATAGACATGCAAACAGTCTTTATCCCCCATCTGATACCACATGCACACAGACGTGGACCGCTGATCGATAGTGTTTTTCAGTAGTCACATGTTGTATTGTATGTGTTCTGTCAGTCCTCAGATTACAACCCACAGCAAGAGGCTCTGGTGAAGAAGCAGGCTGCTACACTGGAAGAAATCCAGGCTCTGACGAATCAGGTGCACACTCCGACAGCAGGATACACAGGGTTTTTACATGGATGTTGGAACTCAGTTATCAGTTACTTATCATTGTTATTATCAATGACATTTCATCAACAATTTTCAGCACTGGAACTAAGAACTTTCATACGGGTAAAAGTTGCTCCAGTGCATTGTGATTTGCATTTCCCCAGAGGCGACCAAGATTAATGTGGTTGCTCCTCTTGTCATTTATATATAAAAGTGAATCAACTAAGCCTGAACTTTTTTGTCCACTTGCCATTAAATTTCTTAGGCTTTTTCCTTTTTGCTTATTGTTTGCCATAAATTACATAACGTGTTTGCATTTTCAGAATTATTAAAAATGCTGGGTGGGAGCTTTGCTTTGGATTAGTGAAATCTTGGCAGTTGGTATTGAGGAAAGAGGTGTTGCACGGTTTAGACATTGACGCGTGAACTCCAGATGGATGGTGTGTTTTTATGTCTTACCAGGAGTATTAGCTTACAAATACAGTCTTAGGTTTAGTGAGAAGCAGTGGGAGGAATTCAAGTGAGGCTTAAAAAAACGAAGGGACAAATGAGGAGAACTTCTTGGCTTGAAAGACACATTTCCACATTATGAAATATCCTGAGATTTCAATTCAATCCATGCCACTGTGTTGAAGCCAGCGCCTTGGCTATTTTAACTTTTATCATTGTAGAAATCTGTTCTCTAAAGAATATGATAAGCATTTGGCAGCCCCCCCCCCCCCCCCCCCCCCAAAAAATGCTTTTAAAATGTCAACATGTCCTTTGAATCAACCTTCTAATCTCTGACTGAATTTTGGTCCCCATGTCTACAGCTCAACCAGGAGGCCCTGAAGGAGAACGAGCAGAAACTGAGGTCTCTGTCGGCGGAGGTGAGGGATGCTGTCAATGTCTGTGTGGGTTCCCACTTTCCCGACCTGGTCGACCAGACTGGGGCCAAGAAGGTGGAGGGAGTCGGTTTCTATGGAGATGTCTTCCTTGGCTGAACTCGCCTTTTGACCCCTACGCCCTTGGTGTAACCTTGTCCTAACTTTTTTATTTTTATTTTCCCCTTTTACATGTTTTTCTTTTGTTCAACCTGTTACATAACCAACAGCATAACTGTGTCATAGTAGATTATTCAATGATGGATGATGTCTCTGTGTGGAATTTAAAATTAGATGTAGGTGCATTTCATAGAGGTGTTTTTTTTTTGTGACTTTAAAGTGATAATGATGTTTTCATGTTAAGCAAAAATTAGGTTGTTTGGAAATTATTTGAATCTTCTTTGTGACTCTTGCTCCTCACTGATTAAACGCCATACATTGGGCTATTCAGTGACAAATATCTTCCAGATGAAGGCCCATCACTAAGAGCGCAGTCTCAGACACAGTTCAATGGGAATAAATGTAGCGGCAAAAAACGGGGTTATCAGAGTCTGCAGGCTGAATCGGGACAATGACTCCATTTGTGACACTTCAATACAGCTTGATTCTGCTTCTGCGAGACTCCATGAAGCCACGGTGAAACTGAGAGTTATAGGTTTGTTGAGACCACAAAGGATGTTCTGCAGGATGACAGAGAGGGTAAACCCGTTGCAAGGACGACAAACGTATAAAGCCGTACGAAGGACATACAAAGCTGGAGGAATAAAACGAGATTTGTGGTTTGACTCTGTTGATGTTTGTTCTTCTTGTTCTGTCAGATTCCTTGTGTGTGTTCACATGCTTGGCCAGCAAGAACACACGGTAGTAGCCTCGACAGCCGACAGTGCTTCAAATGTGTTGCTGCAGAGAGGCCAGAGATTCTAAAATCGTGAATCCTTCACACACGAGCCTGTTTATCTAATCTGTAGCCATTGGTACCCAACATTTCAGGGACCGGAACAGTTAAAGCTATACAGCGTTTCCCAGCAAAAAGTGATGTCCAAATAATCAGAATGATTTTGAATTGCATTGTTTCACAGTTGTGTCTCATAACCTTCTGCACATTTTGTGAGTGTGTGTGAGTATATAAAAGACTGTTAGCGTGACATACAACAAGTAGGTATACTATTAAAGTAAAAGAGAAGTACAAACGAGACAATGGTTGGAACGTGAGTGGAAAACTGTTGCCTCATGGAGGCTGGTGGTGATGTCTCTCTTTGTCTCTCTCTCAAACCTCTGGTGAATGTAATTTGGCACATTGTGGTATGACTGACTCATAATACCACATAATTGCAACGTCTTTTCTTTTCAACTAATATGAGCTCTGCGATGCATCAAGAGCTCCTTTTCAGAACGGAACCGCAATAAAGGCACTTTACAGAAAACGAAGAAGAAATGTTCCAGCCTAATTCCTGCTTCCAACTTGTTTACACAGAGACGCGATGCATTCATTAATGAACACAGCCTTCCCCTGACTCACCATCCGAAGCAATCTGTCCATTTCTCATTTCTTCCTGAATGGTGCGACACCCCTCTCCTGAATCAAAGGACGAGCGACATTTGAAAGTGGAGGGATCTGGACAAACTCTGTTTGCGGAGGACACAGCTTGTGCCTGTGAGTCCTGCCACCTCATGCACAACAACACGGACGAACCGCGAGCTTCAGAGTGTGAAAGCAGTCAGCCCTGAGTCACTGGGCTCGTAGTCTTGCGCGAGATGAAGTAAACTCCGGCAGCTCTGTCTCAGACCAGCAGGAGAGGGATGGCCTGAGCAGGAACTTAAACCACGCGGCAAACCCATGGCTGCTCGCTGCTGGAGAGCCAAAGGAAGGAAGGAAGTGCTGCCAATTACACCCGCACACACTCGCTTGCACACACAATTTCAGAGAAGGCACCGAAGCAGACGTTCAGACGGAAAATTGAATATTGATAACTAGAAGAGTTCACGGTGCATGCATGTTTGGACAGGAATATTTAAAATTAAATTAAAATGAAATGTGAAAGTGAACATAAAAGTAAATGAGTCTGTTTCAAAAAATATTTAAATACCAGCGATTAAACACGCTGATGAGTCTTTAGTTGTTAAACATGTAATGGATGGCTCGTGGAGAGTCACGTGCTGAATATATGTGGTTATATGATCATCTGTACCACTCATCTCATGTCATCATGAAAACATTTATTGAGAGGAAATATAACACTCAAATCATACAGACTGTGTGCTGCTGCACAACACAGCAAAACAAGTGGCGGTAAGCAGGAAAAGACAGTTTCTGTCTGTGCTCAATCAGTCGATTTTGAACCTTGAAAAATGACTGAGAGAAACTAAACCCTGCAATTTCAAGCCACTGTTCTGAATCACCTTGCAAGATTAAAATGATGTTAGCAGTGACACGAAGAATAAGGGCAGTGAAGTACATGTGAGGAGCGAGTTCACTCTTCTCTCTTCTCTTCCTCTTGTTGTTTCCTGTGTGAGGAAGCAGGTCTGACCGACAGGAGGTGGAGGGGAGTCATGATCTACAGTCCATCTTGGCTCCAAGTGGATGCCATCCTGGCGGAATATCGAGCACCCACACCACCCACGTACACACCACCTGCCGAGGCCGCACTGTCACAGGCTGCATGTGTGTATGTGCTGGATCGGTCTGTGGGCTGCGCACTGTTCTCTTACTGCCTTTGGAGAGGTAAAAGCTCAGGCCGAGAAAAGACGATTTCAATAAAATACCGATTCCTTTTTTGCACACGATTGGCCCACACACGTGTCACCAGGTTACGGGATGCTACCTTTTGTTTAAGGACGTGTTACGCAATCCAATTAAAAATTTGCGTCCCGGCGACTGTTCCAGGAGGCTCATCTCCCTGCACTCAGTCGCCCTCTCGGCCCGGGTTACAGGAGCGCTGAGGGTCCTTGAGAGGCGCCTCCAGCTCCTCGGAGATGCAAATTTTTACTTCCTGCGTGTGTTGAGGATATGGTCCTTACATTAAACGCAAACAAGTCTTTCTCTATCTCTTTATGCCTCTCTCTCTCTCTCTCTCTCTCTCTCTCTCACACTCACGCACGCAGCACTCTCATGGCTACTTGAATTCTGATTTTGTCCTGCTCCCCCAGACAGTTTTGGGACCATCAGGTACAGGACGGGTGATTTATTCTGCCTTTGTTCTGGCACGGCCCTGAACCTCCCTGTGGTCAGAGCATCTGTCTCACTGTGACACATATCACGCATCACGACCCCGGCAAACTGATAGTGCCATTGTGTACTCATAAAGACGCCCGATTTGAACTGCAAGTGGCTGTACACAGCGATCTACGTGGTCCACCTGTTCCTGGGTTGAAATGGCATGAAGTGGAAGTGAATTTAACTTTTTTAAAAATCTGTCAGAGCGGCCAATCAAGCACATTTTGAATTAGATATTCAAATTAAATCAAAGCTATTCCTCAGAAAAAAGAGAAAAGGAAGCAGGTCTTGGTCCTTCAACACACCTTACATTGCTGAGAGTTGGACGAGCATAAAGACATGTCGGTTCCGTTAACCCAGCACAGTCTTTCTATTCCTGAGGTCGTGTGCCCAGTTTTGTTTCAGTCCTAGAATGTGAACTGGCGATACATCCACATGAACACATTCATTTTACCATAGGTGGCTGCTGTGTCAGTTACAACATTGCCCAAATCTTCTTTTTTTTTCAGCATTTCTTCTCCATGCGGCTGCAGCTGACAAGGATGGTGGGTGTGAAAAAGCTCCATTGGCCGCGCTGACACCCACGATGTCATGGCCACATGCACTTAAGGCAGGTGAGTCACCAAGTGCCTCTTTGCAAAGTAATAATTCTTGCCGGCAGCTCATTTCGTATGAATCTTGTGCTTTTGCTCAGGACTCCATTAACTGTCAGCCTGCAATGAGTGTAGCCATTAGAGCCAGTGTGAGCATTTAGAGGGGGAATGCAGGGCAACAAGGGAGGCAGGAGTGTGGGAGAAAAGGGCTTCAGGGCCTTTTAAGGAGAAGTGAAGGGAGTTCAGACATTAGCTTCAGTGTCCTGAGGTTTGACTGATGTAGTCTTCCTCTGCCGTCAACTTTGTCATCCGCCATGTCCCTAAATTCAACGTATTAAAACATAGAGGTGTTTGTAGGATCAATAAAAGACAGAACTGCTGCTGCCTTCTTCTGTGGATGTGACTCCATTCCAGTTGCAGATGAGCATTACCCATCACTGCACAATGTCGCCGTCAGACAAATACATTTGTTTTCCATTTGTACAATTTATTGAGCCGTCAGAGGTGAGCGGGCCCTGCCAGGCCACAAACCAGTGCCTGTCAGATGGGAGATGGAGAGGGAGCTCTCTGGCCCTCTATCTCTTTCCACATCCTCGTGCGGAAGGAATTTCCATCAGACCTGAAAGATTAAGGAGGGGGGTGCAGGTGGCTCCTGGGAAACAGCACCGAGGCTCAAAATGGCAAAAGATTATTGATGATCTGATTCTGATTACTGGGACATCTACGACATGCTGTGTTGTGTATTTTCAGATTAATGTGAAGAAATGAAGTGTTGCAAACCTGCTTTATCTTGATTTCTTTTTATTATTTCAAATGAATTTTATTTTACTTGTAAGCTAATATGATATAAATATGGTCTGTGCAAGGAGGGAGCTGGGTGCACGTACAATTTTGTATTTAGGCAGCTGACATTTTAACGCAACCGCATCTTTAGTAACCTGAAAATGTGAACATTTTGAACAATTGAAATTAATGAATCTCATTATTTTTTTGCAGGTTGATGTTTCATAGATGTACAGTCAGAGGATCACCAAAGCGATTAGAATTCAAGGGAAGATATTATATGTGTACCTCCGAGCTCAGAAGTTGGGGTTATCATTCCATTATAATCTCGGAACTCGGAATTTGTTGGAAGTTGCAACTGGAACCTCCCCCAGTCGACATTCATTGCATATTAGTCAAATAAAGTTGTGAGATCTGCTTTCTAGTGTGCGATAAAACTATTCGCTTTTCCTATCTTTAAGAGGGAAAAAAGATCACTCAATGTCATCATCTACTGCAAATTAAAAAACTATTTCTCAGACCAGTGACAGTGTAGGTGCTTATTGTCTGTCGTCCAAACTGTCGAAGTCTGATAACTGATATTAAAGCCCCCGAAATCCGGCAGCTGAAGGAGCAGCCCACTGTTTACCATCTGGTTGTGGCAAGCCTGAGTGAAGGTGATAATTTATGAGGAAAGAGGGACGAACGGCACTGAAGGGCCCGCCTCATGGCCAACAACATATCAGTGGCAGCTCATGGCGCGCTGTCAGGGTCTTCAGCTGTGACTACATGTAATTATCCGCTCTCATCCAGCTCTGCCTCGCAACATCTTCCGCCTGCCTCGCTCTCTGTCCTCAAACGTGTGACAGGAAAAAGACAAATGTAACAGTGTCCGCCTTTGGTAAGTTGCCATCAAGGCCGGACGTTTATTTGTAGCTTCTGCGGTTTATCAAGACATTTGTTGTTTTTTTCTATAGGACGGTAACCTCGCGTCAACTGCGGCGACGATACAAACACACCGTGGTTGCACAGTGACAGCAGGCCAGCTGCTGCCGCTTTCCTGGAACAGAAGGGGAGTGAAGTCCCCATTCAACCTAAGATTGCTGCGTATCAAATGAAAGGGCATTAGAGGGACCGAATGGACACAGAGACACATGATTGTTCCCGTTGAATGCGAATTCATCAATTCGGTGCTTTTGTCCCCCCGCAGGGGTTGTTCTCCCCCACTGCTCGCATGACGGAGCAACCCGCGTTAAAGCGTTACATAACAGCGAGGAAATGTCAGCCTATGTTTTGTCGTGATTTGATATTTCGACACAAGGACATCGTCTCAGGTTTGGACAACTCGATTAGGTTAATTGAGCCTCAGCTGCCAATATTTTTCTCACAGCAAATGTGCTCACGGAATGGAAAAGCAGGGTCGCTAGGAGCTGCGTCCACGTCATTCAACAGTGGCCGAGGGCAGATGGAGTCCCTGGTAAGAAAACATTTTCAGTTACAGTGAATGGGACCTCGTGGGATGTGGTCCCACATGAACTCTATTTCCTATCTTAGTCTGACACGCTAATTTAGTGCCAGGTGTTGGTAGCTACCTGGAGTTACCAGGGGGGCATGGTTTCCACTTACAAGTTTTTTTCTCAAATAACCTTGAGAGATTTGCTGATGTGCGGCGTCGAAGGTGCATCTCCCAGGTGACTAATTAAGACGTTTAGGTCCGCGGATAACACCCCAACTTGACACGAGCTTTAATTCCTAATCAGACATTCAAAGTGGCTCTCGTCTGGGCCAGGCTGGCAATGAATGGGAGATCAGGTATTTACAATGACATATCTGCTTTATTGCATACATCTGTCCAATTAGCAAGTCTCATGGTACCAACTCATTCACATTCAGAATATTTCATCCACACTCCTGCTCAGTCCAGATTTTCGCATTCGGCGGGTGGACAGTAGAGCGGTTTTATATCAGCACGCTGGTCATGATTTCTGCAGGCCTCTGACAATATAGTGGTATTACTGGAATTAATGACCAAGCCCTGTCACAAATCTATAGTCACTCGAGGTCGAGGTCAAGGGTATCTTTATTGACCCTGGGGGGCAATTTGTAATACAGACAGCAGTATCCACACGACCACCAACATCAGCTGCACACTACAAATTGACATTAGTCCCACTCATTAACAAAAATCACAATCAATTGTTATAAAAAAGACAGCTGGGACATAGTATTTTTTAAACCTACTTCTGTGGCCGGGCGGAAGCAACTCAAACACGTTGTGTAAACGATGGCGGGGATCGGCCGGAAGTGCCCGGAGCCATCTTCACGGTACTGACCTCACTCAGCTGGGGAAGGTCGTTCAGGGTCGAGCCTGCTGTCTTGCTGCACGCTCGTGGCTGTCACTTAATGAATGTAAATGACACATACCACACATTCTGAGCTGGAAAGTTATATTAATCAATTCTGATGCAATGAGCGAAAAATAAAGATTAGATAAAAGTTTATATATATATATAGATAATATATATATAGTGCTTAGATACAGTAACCACACCATGGGGACTATTTTAGACAAGTCGTAGCAGATGACCAGCAGTATTGCTTCAAGTCTTGGGGCGAACACGATAACCGAAGCACAGCTTGCGGCCTGGCTGCGAAGTATACGCAGCCCAGGCGGCTCCAATCTGTTTGAGGATGAACTCTCGTCTGAAAAAAGCTGCTGAAGTCTCTCGGCATTCAAAGTGAAACACCTGATACGAAGTGATATCGAGCTCTGTGCAGCACTTGATGTCTGTTTTATCCATTGTATCTTAGAGTTGGCTTCCTGTTTATTTCCCCTCCAGGGGATTTCAACAGCACTAAGCTGATGCTGATCTTTAGCATGTCATTCTGTTCAGTTTTCTTTCCATGGTTTTGTCAGCACATTGTAGAGTGCAACAGACGAGAACAAGGGTCTAATCAAACATTTTTTCACATGTCATCAATAGTACGGAAATTGTGCTGAATAATAATTTCATTATTCCATTCCAACATGATGAAGAGAAGGATAATAAGTAATGAACAGCACAAAACAGCAAATGTGTGATGAATATTACAGACAATATATTGTGTCTGTTATAAACAAATCTTGAGGACACCTGTGGATCCATTCAATCCCGCATTGTGAAGCTAAATCTAGAGCGATGTTGCTGTGACGGATCCTCGTAATAAAAAGATGTGGCAGTGGTATGACTTAAAATGATGTTTCTGTATGAACAGAATAGTTTCCATCCAGAGAAAGTCAGCAGGTGAAAGTATCAGTCAGCTGAAGAACTTCCTCCGTGTTCAGTCGAGTGAAAGGCCATCGGCGCTGTATGAGGATCTGCTGAGGGCTGGATGAGGCCGGATGGTGAACAGTGAGGAAGGTGAATCCCTCGCAATGCTTGTCTCACCTCCGCCGTTTGGCATTGTTTTGGTCCTGCTGAGATTTATATTAGCAATTGAAATGAAATTCTGTTCTCGTGGGGGGAGAAACAGCTGCGTGGAAGGACATTTCATACACAAGCCTTGACAAGACGTGCGAAGAGGAAAGTGTTGAGATATGGTGC
Organism: Scophthalmus maximus; assembly: GCF_022379125.1. Classification (NCBI taxonomy): domain Eukaryota; kingdom Metazoa; phylum Chordata; class Actinopteri; order Pleuronectiformes; family Scophthalmidae; genus Scophthalmus; species Scophthalmus maximus. Next base: position 13,764,366 of record NC_061529.1, on the reverse strand, counting down.
TTTTGACATCCAACCGTAAATTTAGTGAATGTCCAAAAGAATGAAGGCTGGAAATAGATTCGAAGCGGAGAAACATTTTTTTCCATCTCTGCCTCTCTACCCCAGCCTGTCTCTGTTGACGCCTCATATTTTGTCTAAAAGCTTCAACAGTTTCTCCAATCAATGGATTAGAAATGTGAAAAAGTAGAGTTTTCTTTCCAACATAACCAAGCATCTGTATAGAAACCTCGACCCAAACATTATCCACATGTTTCACCAAAAATGATCTACAGTAAACAAAACTCAACCCCGGAAAAACTCAACTGTGGCAGAATTTCTAAGATAATTTTTTGGTGCAATAAGAAAAAACAACAACCCTTATATTCCAAGGACAAGTACTGAGACAAACAATAATGCAGTTTAATATTGCTAATTGCAATGCCGGAGATAAAAAAAAAGTCCCTGACTGAAGAAAACAAGGATCTAAGGGAGCAAGTTACCCTGCCGGAAGATTTTTTCCAGAGGAAGACGGTGGGCCATCTCCAAGAGGAGCTCAGACAAAAAAAGTGAGCTCCTCGAAGGAGTCACAAGAAAAAGAAACAAAGACCGCCTGTACCCGTTGGCACAGCAGTTTTCTCCCGTTGATGGTTAGTGGAAACCACCCTGAGTGTCGTGACAGGACAGTGTGAAGTGTGACAGAGATGTCACGATACACAAGATGACAACTGTACCCACTGTCACAAAATGCCTCCTCTGTACTGTTCTGCACTGTATTGCCTTTTCCGACAGCAGGGCCGGTTTGGTCGTGTCACTTTACAAGGCAAACGAACAGATGAACATGCTCCAATGCTACGGCACAACTATTCTCAGCACAATTATAGTTTACACTTTGAATCAGTTATATTCAGAGGGGCAGTCAATAATCACACGGGCAAATGACATTTATTTGCAGTGTTATTTCAGAAAGCAGCAGTTAATCACGCTGCCATCCCCACACAAACAGCGGTCTTGTCTGTAAATCGAAGAGATTAGAAGGTTAGTGTGAGGACTGGATTGTTTAACAGAGAGCAATCTCAGCTCAACAACTGTCACGTTTTTTTTCTTCCTAACTCAATAATTTAATAAAACACAGCGTCCACTGTCCTTTTCTTATCAATTCGGCTCCGTTCATCTCTCCAGTTCATCAAATGTATTATTTTCCACAACAACAAAAAAAAGACCTCCAGGCAAAGTCATTACTGTGAAACCTTGAGAGAGCCAAAGCACACTGGAGCGGCATAATTTGAATTTGTTGCACTGTATTATCGCTTGTGTATGACGCAAACTACCGAGAGTAGTGGAACGATAAATGCAGAATTTGAATGTCTTGCCTTGAATGTAAATGTGATGCAACATAATGCACTATTCATGCATTTGACAAAACGCTGGATAGTCCTTTTCTATGTTTGACAATCCTATCAGCAGCAGGAATTAGTTCTTTAAGTTAATTTGCACGAAAAGAAAAATAGAAACAATGCATTTAAGTTTACCTCACAAGCCTCACATGAAAAACACTGGCCATGTTTTTCTCCTTGAGTAATTATTCTGTTCAAATAGAATATTTTTCTCTCCAGGCAGCGAGTGCTCGGGCTGAATGGATGCAGCCACTGCATAATGGTCCTCAGACGTTTGTTTCCTTGGCAACGTGGGGAGGGCATGTGGAGAAGGGAGGTATAAAAACACTGGCAGCTCCTCTCTGAATCTTACTCTGAGGTAAATGCACTCACTGTCAACACGGAGCGGCGCGGAGAACTTGCTGCACACTTTCGCAACCTATTTGTCCCCTTTTCTCTCAGCTCCCTCCGAGGGTCAGCTCCACAGGCGGCTGCTCAAGAATGATGCGACCGAAAGATTTGCGCCAGGGCTCTGGCACCAAGACCTTCCTGGAAGCCATGCATGGTGGGAAAGTTCACCTTGCACGCTTCATCCTGGACGCCTTGGATGGACGCATCATCAACTCAAAGACAGAAAACAGCCGCACTCCGCTCATGTTTGCCGTCTGCCTACAAGACCCGGGGACCAGGGCCAAGTTCACCCGGCTGCTGCTGGAGAAAGGGGCGGATGTCAACTGCCAGGACGAGGATGGTCGCACTGCCCTGAGCCATGCCTGTGAGATGGGTCACCTGGATGTTGTCAAGCTCCTGGTGCAGTTCAATGCCGACCCGGACATCTCTGATGCCTGGGGTAACAGCGCTCTCATGTATTCTGCCTTTTCTGGGCACAGCCAGGTTCTGGAGTTCCTGGTCCGGGCTTTCAAAAGACTGGGACTGAGGCTGGACATGACCAACAACGCCGGACACTCAGCCATCGAGGTGGCCAACTTCTTCGGACACAACCAGTGTGTCCAGATTCTGAACTTTCCGTGTCGGAGGGGTGTTAGCGCAGATGACCCACTTGCTGATGTGGGCACCACAGATGAAGGAGAGAGCCGGCTGCCCAACAGGCTCCCCAGGCATGTTCTGGAGAGGTTCTCCAAGCAGTTGAATAATGAAGACCAACTGCCCGGTGTGTTCCAGAGACAGATGAAGATTGGAGACAGCAGCGGGCTGTGGAACCGCTTCAAGTGTCCCAGGAGCCAATCTCAAGAGGAGAGCCACCGCCACAGCTGGGCTCTGCCTCCTCAGCTCGAGAAAAGCCAAGTTGAGGGGGATCACAGTGTTCTCTTCACTGCCAAACAATTGCAAAACTGCCAACTTAGAGGGTTAAGAGGGGCTAAAACACTGACTGAGCCAGGCCAGAAAGAAGTCAGCCAAGGACTCCCTGAGCAAAAAGCAGAGAGTTGTCCTCTCTGGGGAAAAGCAAAGTCTTTTAACCTGGATCTTCTGAGCAGTAGAAAGCAGTCCTATCAGGGTGATGTGTGTGACATGAGCCTGTCCGCCAGCAGATTGAAGCGAGCCTCGCTACAAGATGAGAGATGTCTGATAGACAAGATGGAATGTCAAGGAAACACCCGGGGCTTGACAAACAATGCTGACAAAACCGCCTCGGTGCCAAAACCTCTTTTAAACGGCAAGAGTCAGCCCGTGAGGGCACACGAGGAGAATGTCAAATCACAGAGAGCAGAGGCTAAGGAAACAGCCCCGTCAAGCTGGAGAGAGCAGCAGAAGAGGGGAAGCCTTGGCCCGACGGGCAGACACGACAAACTGCTGTTTGCCAGAGAAGAGATGGAGTCAGGGAAGATCCCTGGGCGCACGCCGGGGTTCATCGGCCTGGGCACCAGACTGTTGCGTCGATTCACAGCACCAGAGTTCATGAAGATGGTGATAGACTGTTCGTCGGCCTCCTCAAACGGCAGAGGGCGGATGTCCCGCTCGGAAACCTTCCCCCTCTCACACACACACCAGCAGGTGAACAGCCAGCCGAGCGTTGACAGCATCAGCGGGGTGAAGTGTGAGTTTGAGAGCTGCTCGTCTCACTCGACCCTCGATTAGAACAAGGACAGCGTCGGGCAACGGAACACGACATTGTTACAGCAATTACAACTTCTGATAATGCAGTGTGGTTGCGTGGTGATATATTCTGTTTACTGAGGCAAATAATAATCCTTTGCTAATGTTGCAGTTTTTTTTCCAAAAATATTGATCTAAAAAAGAACTTTAAAGCTAATTGTCCAGTTGCTTACAGCTGCATACACTTTTATTATTCTGTATATGAAATAATTTATAAATCGACATTTCAGTCTGATCTACTAAAAATAATTATTTTTGATTTGCATACAATAAAATTTATATTGAATGGAATTGAATGTATTTCATATAGCTTCTTTGTTTTTAAGAAATATGGTGTGTCTTTTGCTTGAAAAATATTCAGTGACTGTGCACTGTATGATTCATGCCGAATACCTAATAAACAATAATAAAATATACACTGTCAGATTTAATGCGCAATTATGTATGCATTGTGAGGAAAATGCAGGATGAAATGAATTGTCTGATTCAATATGCATCATTTATTGATTTGTACAAAATAAAAATATGTAATTCTCTTCTTCATGAACGATCCACACGAGAGATAGAAATAACATGAACCATGTTGACATGTATCCATGTCAGAATACAAAGACTATGTGCAAAGTGGTTCTCGGCAGGTGGACGTCCTGCAGCATCACATGCCACGCCTGTGTGCTTTATCTGGGCAAACAAAATGCAAATACAGTCATACGCATCTTCTTTAGGAGCAACAAACACACCTTGTGTTTTTCATTTCTTTTTAAAAAAAGAATCACAATACAAAGAGGGTCTTGTCAGAAGCAAACACGTGAGATGTCACCTCTCACACACACCCATGTGCTCACATGCACACGCACACGCACACCTACACACACACACACACACACACACACACACACACACACACACACACACATATATATATATATAACTATACACTCACATTTCTGTAAGGAAAAGTAAAACTTTGAATTCATCTCACATATTTAACTGCAGTGAATCAGCAGGACCTAATATCCAGTATTAGTATTTACATTATTAGTTCATCAGCTTATGTTGTTGTTTAAGTCCATACTCAATAACGAAACCTTATTTGCAACTTCACATCATACAAACAACCCACAACACCTTTTGGAAATAAAGAATAAATATGAAAAAGAGGAAAATCGTACTGGTGGTTTTCCAATAGCCCAATAGTAGCAGCTGGGCTTTCGTCTACCCATTTATTGTTCGAATAAAGGAGAATTGTCTTTCACATCCCATGTTTGGTACATATTCAAGCATTCACATCAGGCCAGGTGTGCCTCCGTTTGGCCATGCAAAAAGTCTTCTGTCAGTGTCTGTGGAGTCAGCCGACCAGGCCGTTGTCCAGTTTGCACAGCAGAGAGTGTGAGTGTGCAGAGGTGACTTTGTCCTTCCATGATATTGTCACAATGAGCTATTGTGGTTTGAGCCTAACACAAGCTTTATAAGCTTTTACACGGCTAACGATGATGCCCACTCTGAACACTATTAAGGATTTGTGGGAGCAGTGTGTGTTCATTACATACTGTAAAGTTACGTGAAACATTGACCTTTGCGATCCGTTGATATGCACCATGTCGTGTTGTGTTGAATCCCGCTGAATGTCATGGGAAGCCAATTCATATTCAGATCAAACCGACTTGGGCGGTGAGGATTTGCATGCTGCCTTTATCTGACTCCTAAAGTGCTTCTCTCATGCCCGAGACCATGCGATGTCAGTCAGCCTTTCCTCGCTGTCCTGCCACCATCACTCTGGCAGCGTCATGCCGTCAGGGTCTGCTTCTCTGGAGCTGGTCTCCTGTTGGCCTGGTTGCTAGAGGAGGTGGACCCCGGTGCGGGGCCTGAACGGGTCAGACTGACGGTGGGTGCTGGGGACCAGGAGCCCCACAGGGGTCAGCAGCGGGACATGCGCTTGCGGTACTGCTCCACCAGTGGGACCAGGCACTGAGGTGAGCCGCTCTGCAGCAGGAAAGGGTGCTCCAGCAGGTCAGTGGCACTTGCCCGCTCTAGGGGGTCCCGAGTCAGCATGCGGTCCAGGAAGTCTTTTAGAACCGGGGAGATCTGCACCAGAGAGCAATGGGCACACATTCATTTGAATAAGTCATTCCACTATTTATTTTTCATAAATTAATTTCAGTACAGTGGGTGTGCTCTGCTCTCATACCTGGCTGACATTTCGTACAGTAGGAGCTGGTTCATCCCTCAGCCTCTTCATAGCTGCTACAGGAGTTTCACTGAAGTACGGGGGCTCTCCATCCACCATCTCCACCACCATGACGCCCATCGACCAAACATCCACCTGGTGCACCATCGCATAGTCAAAATCATGTGACAGACTGCCACTGCAGGCATTTACGCTACACAGGACCGAGACCACGGTTAATCAGAGAGTTGAACGCGTGCCTCCTCACCTCAGTGCCATATGGTGATTTGGAGATGACCTCAGGAGCCATCCAATAGGGTGTCCCCACTAAAGACTTCCTCTTTGGGATGTCCTTGCTGATTTGAGCACAAAAGCCAAAGTCTGAAAGCTTGACCTGTTAAGGGACAAGAGAAAGGCCTTGCTATAAGAAAATAAGATTAGGATTAACCTTTATCGAACAGGGAAAATTCAGAGCCGACACAGCAGCACAAAGTATAGCAGAGCGGGGGAATATGTGATAGTTAAATAAAGAAAAATAGAAACAGAATCTGAGTTGGATTACATAAAATAGAAACACTAGGCCATCACAATAACAAACACTAGATTGAGTCTTAGAGAAAGAAAGTGAGAAAAAAAAGAAAAGAAAGAAAGAGTTAAAGCATATCTTACTCTTCCATCTAACGTGAGAAGTATGGAGTCACTCTTGATGTCTCTGTGGATGACTCCCTGTGAATGGAGATATGCCAGGGCTTGCAGGACAGCTTCACACACTGTGGCAATCTGCTCTTCATTCAGCCTGCAGGACAACACACACACACACACACACACACACACACACAGACACACACACACACACACACACACACACACACATTTTACATTAACATTTCACACTTTTTCCATTACAAGTTACAACAAACCGACCGCTCCGAAAGTGAAAATTCATGAATCACTGCACATTAAAGGAAATCAATAAAGGGTTCAAAGTTCAAAACAACAACTCCTACACAGCACAATGACTAACAAAACATATTTATTCCTCTGCTGTTTCAATGTGACCCAGCGTAACATAAAGATATGAGAACCAGGAGACCAAAGGCCTTTTTCAAACCGCGAGTAAGATCAGGTGTATAGATCGTAAATCCAGGGAACACACAGTAACAATCGTCAACAGTTATTCACCAACACATGACTATCATCACAAAGACGCATATAAAATTGCATGAGGAAAAAAAACCCATTCTGCATTGCTATTGGCACTGCTTCTGTAAAAACAGCCAGGAAAGCAAAGAAGCAAAGGAGTCTTGTCCCTGATTGTTTTGTCAATATAACGACAATCTTAATCCCTGATAAGGACAGCTGTTTCATTCTATATGTCATCTGGCTTGAGAAGATTTTTTTTTTTTTATCCCTTTGAGTCAAGTGATCTAACCCTGAGGTCATCCTTTGGAGATCGAGCCAGCCATCTGTTGATAATATAAATGACACTATTAGCTCAAAAACGATCACGCCCTGACAATTAAATTAATATTTCCCCCATGAGAACAGCACCAGGCCTGGAGTGCAAGAGGAGACTGAATAAGCCTCTGTGCTGCTGGGATCAACACCAGTCAATACCACACTACCCCCTTGTGGCTGATTTAGTTATCAAAGATGATATCATAACTAGTCCGAATGCAGCTTCTCAAAGGGGGACTCCCGGTGTATACTCGTACCTGGTTTCGGACACGATGTTGGTTAGTGCTCCCCCTTGCAGGTACTCCATGATAACCCACAGCTCCTCCTCCACCAGGGCGGACTTGAACATCTCCACCACGTTCCTGTGCTGATAGTCTCTCATGATCACCACCTGCAACAAGAAACATTCACATTAAAACCGGTGACGTAGGAAACATCCTTTAATGTGGCCAGATTTTGGTTCTCTGGTACATTAAAAGGGAATCTCATCACTTTTCATAACGTTTGCTGACTAGATTAGACAGGAATGGTCAAAGTCAGTAGCAGACAGTGCCACAGTTGATGCACTGACCATGGATTTCCATGAGTGGTGAATACCCAGTGTTTCAAGTACCACAACCCCACTTTATGATGCCGATTTTGTATTAAAAATGTGTTGTCTCCAAGTGGATGACCCAGATGACATCATCAGCGTTATTTTCTCAGACGTCTGAAAGCTTCTTCATACATTTTTCACAAGAAAGTAAAAGGATGTTTCATGTATAAAATCGTTGTCCTTTTAAATCCAGACGTACATGAAATCAAGTGCCCCTTTCAGTCAGCGTTGAAAGCTAAACACCAGGCTGGAGCTCTCAGATGTTTTTCTTTGTGCTTGCTTTTGGGAGTCACTTTGTTCCTAGTTGTATACTGTACCTCATTAAACAGCAACTCTCTTCTTTGCTGCCGCCGCAGGTCCATCATCTTCACCGCTACCTCCCTGCCGCTGTGCTTCTCTGTGGCAATACACACCACCCCTGTTGAGCCCTCACCGATCTTCACAAAGTTCTCCAGGTAGGACCGCGGATCGCCCTTGTCAACCACCATCTGCAGGGCAGCTTTGAACTGTTCATGGGTCACCTTTGGTGGGTCTGGGGGCGGCCTGGGTGAAGGGTGCTGTGGGGGTCTAAAGGCAGGGGAGCAGGTGCCGGGGGGACTGGTGGCTAGGGAGCCTGTAGGGGAAGGTCGAGGTTGGGAAGGACTGTCCTGTCTAGGGTAAGGAGGATTTGGGCCTGCGGAGTGTCTGAGGAAGGGGTCTGGCCCACCGGGTCTTAGTCCCATGTTAGGAGACAGGCCCAGAGTGTAGCTAGCCGAGGAGCGCACTGTCCGCTGGGGCCTGATGCCGCCCACAAGAGGACTGCTGGTGCCAGTGGGCAGGAAACTGGAGTGATACCTCACTGTCGACTCTGCCTGCACGATAAGAGGAAAAAAGGTGAGGGACACTAAGGACTGGAGCTGAGAGGATGTTGGTCAGCTGCCTGCAGTTCAAGGCCTGCTTTAAAACTGAATATAAATAAAGTCCTTCACTCTCACTCTGCATCCACTCCATCTGATATGACCTGTGTAAAGAGGTTGCTATATGCACCCAAGCGTCCCGCTGAAATCTTGCCAAACATCTCTCAGGTTTTACAGCCCCACTGGCACTTTAAACCCACATTTCATATTTTAACATTAGCATTAAAAAAAAATACTCAACCCCAGAACTTTAATCACAAATGATGTAAAGCCAGTCAGTATGCTGCCTCGCTAAGGTTCCCACAAGCTAAGCATGAAAATGATTCCTGATTATTTTCTTGACAGAAATAACTTGTATTTAATGTATTCAGTACTCATGGAAAACATGCAGAGTACTAATAAAGTGATACATCATTAGCAGAAATATGCATATAGTGTATATTCTATTGGTAATGTATCATCATGCATTAAATAGCTGCAAAGGAACTGCAGTAATGTCAGGCTTACCTTCAGGTCATAAGAGGAGAACGGCCTCCCGGGGCTGTTCTGTGCGTGCATGTACATTGGTACGTTGGGCCGGAGCTCCGTTGTGACTATCCCTTGATCCCCATGGGGCTGTTGTACAGTCATTGCAGGACTGTAGAAACAAGCTATGGGTCTCTGATTTGGTGGTATTCCCCTTGGCAGCAGGAAATCTCTCTTCCATATCACTCTTTCCTGAGGACTGCCGACGTCAGCGCTCATATAAGCCCCATGACTTGACATCGGGATGTTCTGGGGCTGAGCCGGATGCAAGGGTCCCTCCATGAAGCTTACTTCATAGGTGGACTTGGCCTTTGGCAAGATCCCGTTTGGTTGCAGAGTGATGCTCTTCTTCATCCCCAGGTAAGGGGTGTTGGTCTCACTGTGGATGTTCCTGGCCTTGTCCCTCCAATGGTCCTGATCCGCATCCTCGTCATCTTCATCGTCCTGGGTGAGACCCTCATACTGGTAGCCGTCTCCCTCGTTCACCTCCCCCAGCCTTCCCAGAGACTGGGCCCTCTTCCTGGCTGAGGGGCTGCTCTTCCTCAAAGAGTTGGAACTGGTCACAGACAGACGGCTCATGTCATTGATCATGGCTGCGATGTAGTCCCCGTGACCGATCATGCTCCCACGCACAATGGTCTGAAAGAGCAGAGGCGTATACTCTTTGTCACATTGCCCATGCCGTGATCACATTATAGAAATATTTCCGACTCACAGGAATAATGAGGCTGGAATAATCATTGCTCAGAGGCGAGTTAAATTTAGACTTGAGAATCTGTAAAGGACATCTTTGTCATTCCTCAAAGAGAGGCTTTAAATAATTTTGCCAGTGGCTTCAATTCTGACAATACGCTGACAAATATAGCACGCAAATGTGTCAACACATGCATTACAAAGACAGAGCCTGAACGAACGTTCTTAGGTTGCAAAATTCAGATATCACAGATAACTGCATTGTTAGCGGACGAGCAAAGGCAAAGGGCTTAAACTTGTCCTGATCAGACAACCTTAAGATCTTTTGCCAGAACAGTGTTAGTGTTGCAACTGTAAGAGAGAGTGCATGGTGGCTCATTAGTCAGTCTCAGGGCAGAGTCATGTTCAGTTCACAGCCAGTCAACAACTTCTCCTGTTTCTCTGGTTCAGTGCCATCACATCTGCACAGCGGGGAGAGGTCGGCTGACATCTCACCTACTGTAGCACCTCTCCGAGAGGAGAGAACGGCGGGTGATAATGGCCTTAGTGAGAAAAATCCTATTTTAGACGATGCCGTAATGATAGATTGACTGTAATAATTTGAAATTAAATGTAGGAATGAATAGTTTGAAATGACAAGAGTCTCGTGGGAAACACCACACTCATCTTGATTACGCTATTAAAACCATAAATCTGAACTAAACGCTGACATGATGGTTCTTATATTGCACAGCTATAATCACATCAAGGTGCTAATGAAATGTTGGTGTTCGCCTCCTGGAGGGTCATGAACAGCATCGATAGTATGTGCTAAGAAGTGAAGAAATCCTGAGATTCCCTGGCTTTATCACTCACTGGCGTTCCCTTTGCTGTACCTGCACTTTTTTATCCTTTCTGCTTGACGTGTGTGGGAAAGCACCGCAGACTGTTATTAATTGCCTGCATGAAGTGATCAATCTTGTGGCCCCAAGGAGTATTCAGCATTGTACAGTCAGTGTACACGGCGGGGTCATTAGCCCAGCCCCATGATAGATAAGAAAATAAAAAAGATGAGTTGGAGAGCAAGCCTTCCTTCCAGGCTGTCATCAGAGGATTATTGCTTTTTCTGAGACAGCAGGATCTCTCTAAGGCACTGCGGAATGCTTCCACAGCGATACAATATATGTCTCCATGCATCAGAGATTAAACCTAAAAGTGTGCCTTGATAAATAGAGTGGTGGTCATTCCTTATCGGTAAGAGATACAGTTACAGGATCAGTAAAAAGCGAATGCAAGATGCGGTGTACCTTCTTTGGCCTCAGCTCCACCTCTGTGATCCTGGAAGGGTCCACCATGGGTTTGGGCCTGCGCAGGTTCTCTATCAGGCTTTGCCATTGCGTTGGCAGGCCCACAAAGCAGCCGCGCTTGGCATCAAACGAGGTGTGGACGCGGTGCTCGAAGTTCTTGGGCGCTGATATCTCAGGCCTCTTCTTTTTCTTCTTGCGAAACATCCTCAGGTCCACGAGAAAGACAGCCTGCCCTCTTCAAAGTGTCCCTGCAGAGAAATAAATATTCAGCCTTTGATAAATTGCACCAAACATCAACTGTAATCTTAAAAATTTGAACACAAGCTAATCTCTCCTGCCCCAGTGATTAAAAAAAAAAAAAGAGACATTGCCACTGTAGTCAAATAAAACTCTGAGAACAGATGCTCTTTCCATGCGGGAGAAAATATTGAAATGGCAACATCCCAGACATGGGATGTGTATATCCCACGCTGTCTTGCTTGCTGTCACGAGCTTGTGCCTCTGAGAACCGCTCCAAGGAGGGTGGATGGATTCGTAAGCACATGTGTAATGAAGGATATCTGGTCAATTAAGGCTTATTCATTCTCTGAGCCCTTTTACTAATGAGCACGTGGCCTGGTTGGCCAGCGCCCACAGGGGTTAACAGGACAACACACAGACACTCATGTACGCACACACACACACACACACACACTAAAACTTTTATATATATATATATGTGTATAAATATATAAACACAAATACACTAAGACAGGCAATCAGAACCCCTCAATAACCCTTCCATAGCTTATCCTAATTAATAGCTCCTGTGCCCTTGATTGCAGGGAGGGTAACCACTTAATCCTTGTACGGTGGGTCCTGCGTCTGGGTTTTACTGCATGTTCAGCTTTCTTTTCCATTCAAGTGTAGGAGAATAATTAAATACATCACATCTCATTTCCTCCGCTACACAGCTGTACTGGGAGATAATCACTCACATTTAAGTCTCATGATGAGTATTAATGCTGATTCATGTAGCTCACAGTGGGGACGTCCGTGCCAGCCAAGCTAGAAGCGTGGCCTCGGGGGTGGAAATGCCAATCTATTTGGTGGCTCCGGACTGAAATAGCGCCATAACTGTTGGAAGGATTGCCACAAAGTTCTGTACAGACATTCATGGTTCCCGGATGATGAATCCTGTTAACTTTGGCAATCCCCTGACTTTTCCTCTAGCACCTCCATGAGGTTCACCTCTGTGGCGCAGAGTGCATATGTCATAGCTTTTTTGGGTGGATTGTCGTGAAAAACTGCTACAGGTTTCCAAGTTGCGAGAGAATTACATTCAAATCATTGGGGTGATTTAGTTAGTAGTTGTCCTTATCAGGTTACAGTACCTCAGTTTGTGATCAATACCTCAGAGTCAAACGACATTCTCATCAGCCTCTGTTGTTTGAGTGTTTAATAGGGAAGATGAGGATAAACTCACACTCAGCAAACCCCACTCATGGGACAGCTGAGGTGAATGTCGAGAAGATACAAAAGGAATTTGCGCAACGAAATGAACCGTCTGTTCCTTTTATTCCGTTTTAAACTTGGAGTGGCCACCAAGTGGCTGCCTGTCATCTGATTAGCAGCATAGCAGCATTATAACAAGTGTCTACAGGCGGTCCTGCATGTTAGCATGGTAACTAGACTAAATATGCTGAACTAAATCGTTTCAATTCACAATTCACAAGCTGCTAGCAAGTCTGTAGGACCCTTGTTTATTTGCTGCTCAATGTAGCACTTGACGTACATCAGGCCCTGATGTACAGTATGTGGCCGATGCAGAGGTGCCCTGGGGATATCAGATACAATATCCCATCATGCACTGTGAAATGGCTGGAGTCGAGGATATGCGTTTTGCAGCCGTCTGCAGCCCAGCAGGCGATCGTGCTTGGCGGCCTCTCCTCCCTCCACCTCTGCCCCTCAGACCAGCACGGCTCTAATCTGCGACGCCTGTTATGGGGTGAATCGTGACCAACCCGTGTCACTCGCCTCGCCACATCACCAACGGGTAAAAGGATGTCAGGCCCACTGGTCACATCAGCCAAACCTGACTCTGGGCGCTGGGGTTAGAAAGAGAGAGGAATTGTGGGGGTGGGGGTGCGATTACTGCTTGGGGAGATGTAACCCTCAAAGGATAATTCAGTCACAAGACTAATATGCAGAGTTTTGCATAGGTGTATCACTCTCTCTGTGCTCTCCCTATACACATAATGTAGTACGTGGAAGGACTTTCATTTGATCTGACACGGACATTACGGTGCAAGGGCTGTCAGGAGGTGGGGGAGAGGAGCCGGGGCCAAGATTACAATCAGGCATGGATGTATTCGAGAGACAGACACAGAACTGCTTTTAACCCTCCGATTTTGGCTGTTTTCTGAATAAGAAATGCCTGAGAAAACAAGCTGCAAAACCGAAGATTGGGATCTCGTGCTGTTTAGTTTTTCTTTTTCAGCTGCACAAGAGACAATCTGCTTAGCTAGCTGTTCAACGTGCAGATGTTGGCATCGCCTGGACAAATATTTACACAAAGCGCTCATGTATCCTTTTACAAGTGGATCGATCAATATTTACTCGTGAGGGAAACGCAAACTGCCCCAGTCCTCCACAGCCAACAGTAATGGGGTGATACCGGCACAAACAGGACGTCTGCGTTGTATGGTACTTTATCAAGTTCCATTGGCTCAAAGCAGCGCAGAATGAAACACATTACAGTATTCATAATTCATTTTTGACCACTGGGCCCCTCTGAAGACTCTGGAAATACAAACTAACCACTGTGATATCAGAAGCCAGGAGAAACACGCGCACACATACACTTTGTTGATTCATGCCCGGGCAAAAAATTAATTGAAAAGCTGATGCAATTATTGACCTCTCCGACTCTGCCAAGCTTATGACTGTCTTCATAACAATGCGCTATTGATTTCTAAGCACGCTGTATAAAACATATGCACAGTGCTGAACTTGCACAGTGAATCATTACACTTTCTGGTCACATCCCTCAAAACTGCAGGGTCTTGACCCTATGCTTCAGAGGCTTGTCTTGAACCTATCAAAGTGCCAAGGAAAAAAACAGCCAGCTGTTGTCAGGGATATGAAGAGCCAAAGAGGATGAGGTCACTCTAAATAACGGTGCTACTGTAAACGGGGTATTTCGTTCACTGCAACTGTTTGCAGCAGCAAAAACTCAAGTAGATCCAAAATGCATGACCTGAACGCACAGAAATCCATCATTTGTTATTGAGCCAAATGTAACAAATGTATTTCAATCAATCCCATTCCTGTTCCGAGGCCAAACAAAGATCCAATCACAGCCTTACCCCAACGATTGGACCGAGTGTCTTTGCAAAAAAATGCAACCCGCCAATCCATATGTTTCCGCATACATCAAGATATAAGAGGAGAGAGGACATGTTTGCCTTCCTCTCATGTTCACACCACCCTGACCATGAGTTGGGGATGAGTGGGAGGGGATCGAGAGATAAGAGAGATATTGGATTTGTTCGACGCTAGAGCTCCAAGCTCTGTTGAATGATTTTTCCCCCCCTCCTATTTGCCCCGATTTCTGCTTCTAGCTTTTTTGTTGGCATGCATGTGGAAATGTAGTGAGTGTGCAGGTGACTGTGCTCACAGGATTAGTATGGTGCTTCAGTCCTTCACTGATCCCCCCCCCCCCCCCCCCCAACTCTCAAGCACCAGACGCGTGTTTATTTTGTACAGGATTCATATCAAAAAAAGTGAGGTGAGGGTGGTTGACAATGGAGATGAGGTAATCCTCTTTTTGTGTTTGTCAGTTTCTGGCTAAGTATAATCCAGCTATTCTGAATTACAGGGGGCCTACATCTATTTCATAGCGCCATAGATATATCAAGGTCTTAACTGCTGTTTTTGGACTCTGCAGTGCAGTGGAGGGCTTACAGATTGCTCAGTTTCATTATGATGACCGTTTTGCCCTTTGAGTATAATGACACTGCCTCTCAAAGGAAGGGGGGGGGGGGGGTCCTGGTTGGTCATCTCTTCCTTGTGCATTGTAAAAACATGCATGCACGCACACACGCACACACACACACCCACACACACACACACACAGCATCTGAAGGTGTGAAAAAGGTACACGAGTGCAGGATGTGACCGGACAGTGTTTGTGATTGAAGCCGCTTTCTCTTTGAAGTCACCTCTGCAGACATGAAAGGATTGTTAATCGGGGACGACAACTGATGTAATAAGACGCATTCAATGGCATGGAATAACACGTTGCTGCCATGCATATTTCATGCAAGCAGTCGGATACATCACGCACAACAAAGCACTTGGAATAGGCTACAAGAATTGGTGGAGGATGGCACGCATCTACTACATCTGTAAAGCCACCCATGTTGTAAATGTGGCTGGGTTTTTTTTAGCCATGCTGGCGGCTGTGGGTGTGAAATAGATCAAACGACAATTTGACGGACTGCCATGAAATTTGGTTCACTTTCATATTCCCCTCAGTGTGAATTCTAATCCCTTAACTTTTCATCTATAGTCTCACCGGGTCAAAATTTCAATTGGTCCTAAACTTTGTGACCGTCCAATCCAACAGAGCTGTATGTTGTATGTTAGCGTAATCACACTCTGGCTTCCTCCCACAGTGCAAATATGCAGTTCAGGTTAACTGGAGACTACATTTTCTGTGGGTGTGAATAGCTATTGTCTTTATATCACAGCCTTGTGATTTGCCGATGACCTGTCCAGGGCGTATTCTGCCTCACGCCCAGTGTCAGATGGGATCGGCACCAGCCCCCCTCCGTGACCCTCATGATAACATGCTGAAATAGTGTTCATGATAATACCTGCATTGAATCAGCATTTTAGCATTGTTATGGAATCAGCAAGTTAGCCCTGCAGTGCTCTGAATGAAACGATAATCTCGGCATTATAACATGCTCATAGTAACAATGCTAGGCCTGTGGACCCTGGTTTGACATGTTGCATTGCAATGACTGCATCATTCACTGGAAACATGAGGCACAACACCCACCAAGTGATCCAGGATCTAAGGGAAAAAGTGGAGTTGAAGATGTGCTGTGCCACTTTTGAGGCCAAACCACAGCTTTCTTAGTGCCCTGCGCATCTGTATCTCAAATAAAAGCTCCGCGCAGGAGTAGGGACAGAATGTAGAGCACACCCAAGGGCATGTGAAGTGAGTGTTGTGGACTAGTTTCAGTTTAGAATTAAAAAAGAAAAACAGCCATGTACCAACCAAAGGAAGTTCAGTTCAGAGTGTGCTAATGATGACGAGAAAATATATCTCAGGCAAATAATATTCAATTAAACAGCCAATTATTTCCATATTCTACATTTACATTTCAGTTAGCTACACTGAACACTATGCAGGGATGACCTATATTCACACACAGAGTTCATTCAAAGTGACACATCTTGGGGTATTTCAAACGCCACATAACTTGCAGCGATGCATCATGTGTGGGCTTTCACTCAAACCTCTGCACGAAGTACTTTAAGTCAGAAAATGGCTCAAAAGTCCCGGAGCCCTGCTGCAGTTCTGAGAGAGTGAACGATCAAAGAGCTCGTCAGTCTTTTTCTCGTGCGCCGAACGGGTGTATTGTAGCATGCGATGTCCTTGCCCAACAATGCGGACCGTCAGTCCTTCAAGGGCGGGATTACACAGTCCTGTGTGAATATTGACAGGAGGAAAGAAGAAATGATAGGTCAGGACGAGAGGAGGACGAGCGGGGGAGGAAAAGGAGAA
>NC_061529.1:13727500-13742500 GCF_022379125.1 Scophthalmus maximus | reverse complement strand
GGATGTAAAAAAAAAAAAAGGGCTTACAATGACAATAGTAGTTTTAAACCACAATGTCATTAATAAGAAAGCCTGTGGACCACATTGAGTGAAACTGCCTTAATTATTTGCATTTCAATTCATGCTGTTGTTTAGGATGAATCTGTGAGGATTACACCGGGGGATATCAGGGCTCAGCTTATGCTAATGCAGTTTTTTTTCTTTTTTTTAATCCACTGACATTTCCAGATGACCTATAAATCCATTTCAATTCTGTTAGAGTGAGACCACTGTAGAAGAAATAAAAAAACAAAACTTGCATCATTCTCCTGTTTGTTCTCCAATAATGTTATGTATGGAAGCCCACATCTGCCCACAGATGAAAAAACATACAGGAGAGAAGTATGCCGTGAAAAAATAAAAATTAAAAATAAAAATAAAAACTGAGAATTTTTAATTACTATAAAATAATTATTTTATATTTTTTAATTAGAACTTGTTAGATTAAAAAGGTCAAATGTATGAATTACTAAAGGTCAAATGACTAATGACTAAATGTTTAATGTTACGTTGGACAAAGGAACCCTCTAAAATCCATCTGGCTGTTGTCTTCAGTTTGAAAGGGCACGATCGTCCTTCGTTGACGGGTCAATAACAGAAGTACTCATATTGATCAGCTCCAGTTTGATCTGCAGGGATGTGAACATGACGTCCAAGTGGACACACTGATGTTTTTAACCTTTGTGACGACCTAAAAGTACACATCTACTGACCCAAGTCTCGCACGAAGACTCACCCTAACCCAACACTGTCAAGATCCTCTATGAGACAGATCCATTTCACCAGTCTGCACGGCGGCTAGCAGCTCACTCTGAGTCCAGACTGAAGGGCAAACTCATCTACTGGCAATGTGAATGCTTTTTAAATTAGATCAAAACTGTGATGCTATCTCGCCTTGGTAAACCATTTGCGTTCTCACAAATACAGCCCCTCCGGAAAAGTTCAGGAAAATGTCTGGACATCAGTGCATGACTCAAAGCAGCTTAAGTCAAAAAGCAATGTCTGATTAAAAAAAGATCATGTTAGCCAAACAGATCAAATATTAAGATTATGGGATAGTGTTCGAATTGATAAAATAATTAAATACAATTAGGATTCAAAAGCTCGTTGAGCTTCCACGAGTGTCATGACAAACCTCTCCTTCTTTCTTTTCCTGCTGACATGAACCTCCACAATAACAGCATTTTGCAAGAAATTGGACGGATGAGTCGCTGCTGCACTTTGTTCCAGCCAAACAACTAGTGACCTGTAAGTGAAGTAGAAGCTTGGGCAGAGAACTTTCTGTTAACTGGTGCATGCAAGTAAAAGCTGTATAAATAGGTTGAGGGGCGCTGAGTGAAAAAAACATGGCTCATCCAGAGGCCTGAGGGGGTCATGTCCATCAGAGTAACAACGCTGGACAAAAGCTCTTCTCTGAGGGCCTGTCCGGGGGACACATCAAGGCAAGGTAGCCTGCTTGTTCCATCTCTCTGCTGCAGGGAGGGAGAGACACTGGCTGCTCCCTTTTCCCGGGATGAGCTTTCAATAAGTCCTGCCAAATAGCAAACCTATCCCTGCATTATGATGTGGTTGTGCAGTGTTATTATGGTGGGAGTCGCTGACTTTCAGTAGAGAGTTTACGGAACTCACCAGTCGAGCGGATCTTGGCTGGCGGTGTCATATTTCCAGTACGAGATCAAAGTGTGTCCTCCAGTGCTCCACGTGCACGTAAAAGCAGCAGCTCTCTGTCCGAGTACATCAGGATAGTGGCCTGTTGGGGAGAGCTGTGGCCTGTTGAGCACACAACTGCAAAGGGGGGGATTTAACTTGCTAATGAGACCAACCACCTATCTTCCAGCCATTCATCAGTGTCTGCCCTGCGGGCTGCCTGTGCCTGAAGTGGATTCCGTCCTCACAAGGGTCGCTCACTCCGCTTTAGTCACGAGGTTTTGGTCAAATCTCCTGGGCGAATGATTAACTTTTGTTGGAGGCAACATTTGTTCATTAAAATCTTGTCAGAGTTTCTTAAAGGATCAAGTGTCCCCTGCAGTGAGAAAGTTGAATGAATTCAATATCAATAGCATAAGCAGCAGTAATAATGAAATATATGACTCTTCACGTTAATTTTCATCCTTGGCAACCAGTATTGACCCAATTTAATTTCAGCAACAGATAACACTAAACTGTTATCGCCACCCCATTAGTAATCCGACCAACATTTGGAGGAATACATCCCGTGCTCTCCCTCGTATGCCCCCTGCTGACGGTGCATTGTTACAATCCTCCAGTCTCAAAGAAAGAAGAAAAAAAACTCACAATCCCACTAATCATCAGTCAGACTTCTTAACAGGTTTATTGAACATCAACGACACGTGTTATTGAAGGGACATTGAACCAAAGGAGATCTGCTCCAGACAAAATGAAATGCAAAAAGGCAGCAGACATAAAAAACAATGTTCTAAAGAACAATGCAACTGAGAAAAAAGGATGAATCAGGGTGAAATTAGGAATAACTTGGACACATAACAATATAATACAACTCAATAGCCCTGTTACTACTGTGAAGTCGTTATGGTTTGTTTAAATCCGGTAGATATGTTTTCTAATGTACAGTCAGTTTTGTTGCTTGTAGTTTGTGGTGTTTTGTGCTGGACTGCATTAGACTGTACAAGTCTCCTATTGTATAATTAATGAATCCTACACAACTAAAATAGTGTGAGGTCACTTCAAAGGGTTTCTGATAACACAACCTTTTTTTCCTCTTTTTACTTTTTTGAGTAACAGGGAGCTCTATCAAAAAATATTTACAAAAGTGTAACAAACAATGCAAAACATTAATAACATGATGCTTGCAGATCACATCTTGTCAAAATGAAGGTGAAAAAAATCCACATCAAATCAAATTGATAGTCCAGTTTGTGTCAGTTTGCAGTGCTGGCGTTTGCTTGATCCCTTTGACGCCTGACCTCTGATTCCTGTGCCGTCTTTTTGAAGTGGCGTTCGGCACGCAGTTCCTCAAAGCTGAATTCAACGGCGCCGCTGAGCAGCAGCTCTTTACAGTACATGCTCTGCTCCTGAGGCTTTCCTGCCTCGCCCTCTCTCTGCTGATGATGGTGATCCTGCAGTCTCTTCAGGGGAGTCTCTTCTCTGCACGGCTTACGTGCCGATAAAACCGTGTTCACCGCTGGATTGATCTTACACGGAGTCCTGCGGTAACGAAGGAAGGACAATATAAAACCAAAGGCAAAGCTAAGAAATAAGCAATTATTATTATTATTATTATATCAAATCTTCAAATTACGGTGTAAAATGAGAGGGGCTGTTTAGAGTGCTGGACATCAGGCCACGCTCACCTTGAGCTGTGCTCATGTCAACCAAACAAAATCAGAAGGGTTTTCAAACAGGAGTTTTTAGAACGTTCTGGGTCCGAACCAATCTCTTAACAGCCGAGTTAGGTTGCAAACTTTTTGCCGCCGCTACCATACGTCGGTTGTTTGTTTCACCCTGACCTACATTTTCGTGTTCAATTAATGAACGTGACTCCTGTCCACCGTGCAGTGCATTCAGTACTGTGCAGCAGCCCAGGGCCACACAAGTTCCTTTGAGACAGTGGTGCACAATCTGATTTTAACAAACCAATATTACTGTTTCACACACATTTTGATTAGAATATCCGTTGTCAGTCTCAACTGCTACTTGTTATTCATCAACGTGAACGTGTAATGTACATTGAATATTCAGCAAATAAAAGCAATGAATCTCTTGTTGTCACTCACATTGTTGGAGGCTGGTCTGACTCCTCAACAAACGGTTGGAAGGTGGGTTTGGGAGGCGGTGGAGCCATCACAGTATGTCCAAATTTGGACTTCTGGGGAATCTATGATGAATAAAAACAACAAAGTATTAAACACACGGATGCCGAGTTTTATTTCAGATATCTAAATTAAGTAATGTTACAGCTGCTTGTCTCATACCTTGACATCACTCCACTTTTCTGGTCTCTGCTCATTCTCCTTCGCCCTAGAAGTGGGAGGAGCCATCCAAGACTCTAACTTGGGCTCTGATGGACCAGCACTTTGGGTCTTGGTTTCATCAAATATCATCAACCGACTGTTTGAAGCATTGCCGAGAATAGAGGTGCCACGTGACTGCAGGCCTCCAGAAACACCTGTTCAAAACAGAAAAACTGTACTTAAACCCTCTATCCTATTATATTAAAAGGCACACTAACATTTGTAAGTATGTACTGGTTTAATTCAGATGTGTGCTCACTTCTGATTGCAGGCCCGGTTCTGTTGACAGGGGCGATGGCTTTTTTCTTCCCTCTATGTTTGAGGTCAGCCAGAGAAACTCTCTCTGGTTCTTTGGGCTCATTATCACTTTCTTCCTCCTCAACATCCATCATCGCCCGCCGGGACACACGTGCCTGCAGAGCCCTATAAATAACAACACAGAAAATTGCAATTGTAAACTTTAATGATATAACTGTTGAAACTGGTGGGAAATATGTTGCTTGTCAAACGGAGATCTTTATCTCAAAGTGTACTGCATTGATCCATACTTGTGAAACTGTAGGAGCTTATCGTTCGGCTCAGCACACTTCTTAAATCCCTCTTGGAAGACCAGGTCTGCTTTGCGACAGTTGCCTTGATTCTCATACTCCTCTGACCAAGCAATGTAGAAGGATGCCTGTGTCACTCCTATGCCCTGCGCTTGCATGAACCTGTAAATGTCCAATGGCTCCGGGCAATTCTCTGCCTAATGACACACAATACACATTTGTGACAACAGTTATTAATACTGTATTAGATTGTCAAGTATAAGTGAAAAACTGGTCATTACACATACAAATTTGATCCAGAGGTGAACATAGCGAGGGTCCTCGTGATATTTCTTCTCATCCGTGAATCTGGTAACAGCCCGTTCCAACAGTGTGGCGAGGTTGCTCTCTTTTCCTCCCTGAGGGAAAGTTTGCTCTGTCCACTTTATATACCTGTGAAAGACATAGCTACGTGACTATCACATATAAAACCTCCTTACACCTTACCATTTCCATTTTCCACTTACCGATCCCAAACATCCAGAGGATCCTCGCCATCATACATTCGCAGTTCACACTCAAAGGCCCTGGTGAAGAAAAAAAAGCAAGAAAAATCCCCATTGTAATTTTAAAAATGCACATGAAAACATTTTTTTCATCACCCAAACAAGTTGTAATGCATTTAAAGCCCCTCCATACTGTCTTTGTTGGTTGGTGGCAGAGCTGTGTCCCTCCTGTTGTTGACTGAGTGCTTGGTGTAAGGCTGATATGGCTCTGCCCCGCCGCAGTGGCTGGATGTTTTCTTTGCTCAGCTCCCATTCCACATCTCCTCCTTCTGCCATTTTGGAAAATAAGACAACTAGATGCCTAGACAAAAAAAAAACAGTGCACTTTCTTTAAAGTGCTCTTATTTATGTCCTGTGTTCTGTTGCATTGCCTTATCAGTGTGTTATTCCGTACACATGCTGGATTATTGCAAAGTGCAAATTATTTTGTAAATGACACTTGTACTGAAAACTCAATAAACACAGTTATATAAAAACAAATCACAACATAATTCAAACAGGAAGCATGTGGGCTCGCCTGTAGTGTAAATTATGTTTTAGCTCTTTTCAAATTGCGTTTTAATCCTGTCCTTCAACCTTGTGATGCATTTTCATGTGTGATAGTGACCCATAAAAACTATACACTCATTATTCCAATCATAATTATCATTCAGGCCTTAAATTGGGACTTGGTTGTGCAAACAGGAGAGGAAACGAGTCTTGAGACTTATACAGGGGCAACACCGATGAGTAAATATCAGCTTGAGGAGGTGTAATGACATAACATCGACACAGAAACTTATGATGGTAAAAATACTTTAGTCTTCCACAACATAACAGGTGGCACTGAATCAAAACAATGCTGTAGCCAACGCCATTAACGACAGTGAGAGCATGACGTGGGGAGCTAACAAGCTAGCTAACTAGCTAACGTTCGCTTCTGCGCGACCTGTTTCCAGTCGTTCGAAATATCGGCATATTGTACCAGTCACATATAGAAACAATACAATTCACCAAAACGGTGATTTCTCATACCGCTTACGAGGGTCCTCTTGTCTTTTCTTCCCCCAGGTAACACAACCACAAAGCTGCGGCAACGAGTCGCTGCCGAACGGTCGACTCTGTTTTGAACGGGCGCCGCGAGAGGATTCGGAGAAAGCTGATTGGAGGAAAACCACAAACAGGAAACCGGATGTCGACGCAACGACGCGTCACCGGCGATAGTTCCGGATTTGATTTTGAGCAACACTGACAGGCTGAAAACAGACAGCTAGCTGCTGAATCGTCGCTCACAAAATCGGTTTTAATTCACACATTTACCCGCAAAAGCAGCCGCGGCCAAATTCGAACTGCCCGTCACATGACTGTCCGCGCGTGTCGGCATGGACAACCGCTGCTTTTGTTGCGCATCCAAGTTCAGCCTCTTCAAGAAGGAGGTAAGGTCTGGCCGGCTCATACCAAATCTCACATCTTACACGTGAAAACTGTGTGATTTACGCCGTCGTGTCAACCACAGCTGGGCTGTAAGAGCTGCGGCCGCTCCCTCTGCTCCAGCTGTTTGACTTTCAGTGCGGTGGTACCTCGCCTCGGCACCGCCCAGCAGAAGGTGTGTAAACAGTGCCATGGCAATCTGACAAGGTAAAGGTGAAACCATGCAAAAGACCCACCCCCTCCCCCACCCAAAAAACACCTGTGGTTATCTGATTGGTCCTAAAGCCTCTTACTTTGTCCTCATATCTTCTTCTTTTTTAGTGGGGAGACTCAAAGCACTGCAGGAAGATGGTCTCCTCCTGAAAACTACAAAAAGTCAGTATATGATCTTTTGTTCAAGACACGTTGTCAACGCAGCAGTCTGATGATATCTAAAGTTGGTGTTTCTTCCACAGACGGGTCGCTGCATTTGAGGCGAAGCAGCAGGGACAGTCGACGCAGCCTCTTGCACATGGTGTCAGTAGACAGAGCAAAGCGGGCCCTCTGCCAGCCAAGGGCCTGAGTAAAGAAGATCAGGCCATTGCTGAACGGCTTCAAAAGCTCAAAGACGACACTGTGCCAAGTAATGAAATAAGAATTGTTCACAGCTACTACTTTGATTTACATTAAAAGTTATAGTAATAATACATTTTCTCTTGGCATAAGTCACTGTAAGCTTATTTTTTTACCTCTTCTTCAGAGTCTATCCCCTCTGAGAAAGAGCTCGAGTCTCGCCTAGCTGCTCTGAGAGCTCCCAGTCGGCCAGTGCCGTCTGCGGAGGAGATGGAGGAACGTTTGGCAGCTCTGCGGGGTCAGCCTCCACCATCTCAAGCCCCTCCACCTGTGAGATAAACCCCTTCCTACTTGTCTGTAACTGCTTAGGCCTTGCAGTAAGGCTCAGTGACTAGCCCTCATTGGGCACAAATAGGACAATGCATTTAATACCGAAGCATCCACAACAGGGCTATGTAGGTGTGGAGTGGAAGAAAGTGTTATGTATGTTATTTATCACTGTCAGAAGTATACAATAGAGAAAAGCTGAAGAAGGAATTGAAGATATGTGGAGTGGAAGTTTTGAATCTTGGGAATTTATTCAGCGTTGAGGAGGGAAAGTATAGATCTTTGTTTGAGTGCTTTAAAGATGATGGGTGGATGGAGAGAATTTTGTTGGGTCTTCTTTTTCAGCTCTGGCCGACACTCCAGATTGGTGGGTGGCGTTAATGCTGTTTAAATGCTAAGTGCCTCTTTCCATTAGACTAAAAGAAGAATTTTATAGAATTGCTTCCCAGTAAATGTACTTGTGTGCTCATCTGTACAGTTGCACCAGCCTCCAGATAACAGGACTCAGACTGAACGAGCCAATGATCTGCTCAGTCAGATGACAGAGGAGGTTGCCATCGATGACCAACAATCAAATCCCGAAAGCAGTAAGATCCTACTCCTGCCACTGTTTTCACACATATTCAGCTAATAATTTAATAATAATATATCATATATATAATAATATATATCAAAATAATAATTTTATCAGGCTTTATACAATGATCACAGCCTCTTCACATAGTCTTGCACAGTCAGTCAGGTTACAAAATGTCACCGTGTTCAGCTACTACGTAGATCTCCCAAATATTCTCTGACCTATATTTCTACCAGCAGATGTTGACGGCCGTATGAACGATCTTAACAAGGGGGAGGGGGGAATACGAGATGAGAATTTGGAGGAGAACCAGGATGCACCTAAGCAGTTGGAGGTTGAGAAGGCCCGTCTGCTGGAGGAGGCCATGGAGGAGCTGAGGAAGGAGCAGCATTCGCAGGATCAGATCCTCCACATGACCAAGAGGTTGGCCCAGCTGAAGGGGCAGGACCCAGACAAAGGTACACAAACACACTCTCTCTACCACATCCGTTATCTATAGTTGTACAACAATATCAGAAAATATTTCATGATTTAACCATTGTGACCATGAACCTGTCACAGTTCGTTTTCCCCATGTCACTTTCAGTTACTATGGATGACTTCCAGCATCCTGACAGTGAGGAGGAAACTGAGGAGGAAGCTGTAAAGAGGGTGTTAAAACAGGTGTGGAGCATAAGGCAAAATAAACTTGATATTGTAATGTAGACAACAAAGATCTGACATAATAAATGCGTTACCTAGTACATATCATACCCTTAAAGGCCAGGAAGTCCACAAGGGGCTGCTATTTTGCCATTTTACTTATTTGTAATGTAACAAACAGGCATGTTCCTAAATTATTCTTTTTCTGACTCCCCCCAGCTCTCAGAAGAAGCTGCACTGGATGAGGCCAGTGGCTACAACATACCTTTAGAACAGTGTGGACCAAGGAACACAGAAAATAAAAAAGCTGGAAAGAAACTGGTACAGGACAGCAGGCAAAGGACAAATTCATAATAGTAGAAGAGAATAACATTTAATCCCTTGTTGCTCTGATGTGTTTTCAAGACACAGGCTCCAGGACCCAAGAGTAGGATTTCACCAGCGGGCGTAGCACAACAGCCGTCAGACAGTGATGAGGAAGAACTTCCTTGGTGCTGCATCTGTAACCAAGACGCCACGCTTCGCTGTCACACCTGTGATGGAGACCTTTACTGCAACCGATGCTTCAGGTAGCCTAAAACACATTCACCGAAAAAAAAATGTTTAAAAAAGCACTGCAACAATCCTTGTTTTCCAATCAGCTTTGCATGGAAATCTTAACCCTGATGCCGAAGAAATATGCCTGTGATTTGGAATGTATACCACGACCCAGATACATTGCGGGCAGGCTGCTGCCATACTGTTAAGCAGCATGAACATTAAGTATTTATTGTGATGAATTATCAATCCACACTCCATTATCTCCCCAGGGAGGGCCATGATAAATATGACAGGATGGAGCATCGCACCGCCAACTACACTGCGCCGAAGAAGAAGAGGAAGACATGAAAGTCGGACTGTGCTCTAGATGTTTCGCTTTATCAGGCTCTTGTCAGTCATCATCCGTAGCCTGTTGCTTTAGCCTCAAGTGACCTAATGTTGTAAAAAAGAAAAGAAAAGAAATGTCTGAGAAACTCTAAACATCACATGTTATCTAAGCAGAATGCCTAAATATAACCTCTAACGTATCGCCTCCGGTCCGTCCAACATGGCAATAAACATGTGTCTATGTAGACTACAGGAAGAGCAGCATTTGTTTTCTGCAGTAGCAAACACTGATCTACATGAACAGATTAAGAAAAAATAACAATGGATGTATATTTCAATGTACAGGCAATACTATATATATATGTGTATATATATGTGTGTGTGTGTGTGTGTGTGTGTGTGTGTGTGTGTGTGTGTGTGTGTGTGTGTGTGTGTGTGTGTGTGTGTGTGTGTGTGTGTGTGTGTGTGTGTGGAGGCTGCTAGAAAGTGTTTAAATTTGAGTAAAACTGTACTGCTGCTGCACACAAAAAAGTTTTAAACTGTCCAAGCTTGAGGTGTTTTGTCATACTTCCAAAAGGCATAGGCTCATCTTAATCCCCCTTTGCACTTGTCATCATTTTATTTTTTGTAACTGACAACACATACAGAAGGCAAGACACATCATGAGCTCATCTGGGAGGATGTACAGTCCCAGACTACTGTCATCTCTAAACTGCATAGACAAGTCGGAATAAAAGGATTACTGAGGGCTTTGTTATCTTTTGGCAGGCACCGCAGTCACTCTTGTAATCCATGTTTGGCTGTGAGTGTGACATGGGTATTGTCTTTCTTGTCCTTGTGTGTAATTTCATTAGAAAGGAAGCAAAAGTGTAGGGCGCAATGTCGCGTCATTGAGAGAACACCGCATCTTTTTTTAGTTTTAGTTTTACATTGAGGCCTTTTTTGGGGATTAACGTTATCATTACGTGACAAAAAAAACATCCCAGTCTGGCAGGTCACAGAAGTGTAGCGTGACAGTACGGATGGCCTGCATGTCAGAGAAGTAAAAGTGGAAATGGGGGTCGAACCGAGCCAATTACTATAATGGAGCCCTCAGCCGAAAGACCCACCGTGCATGTCAGAGAGATGGCCAGAGTGCAGTTTCCCTCACTATGCATTACTGTCTAGCTAACTGGGGAGAAACCATAATTACACTCTCCTCCGGGGACTTGCTCCATTAAGGTGTGTGTGGAGGCCGTTACTGTATTTGCCTTCTCTGGCCTTGTCATACACGGAAGCACAGACAGGAAATGGATGGGGATAATGGATGCATACTTAATGGACCCTCCTGCAGATGATTTCACTGTGTTTACTCCTGCACTTGGCATGACAACGTCCCCTTTGTCTCATCCCTGTTGAACATTTTAGCGAAAACACAACCATGCATTCCGGGAATGGTATGACGTCTCTGGAGAGTATGACATTATCATCCGTCAGAGGCAAGGAAGTGTTTTAGAGCAGTGATGAAGGGAAACTGCGGTAACAGCTTATTTCAATTGGTAATGTGAACTGCTGGGTGTTATGGACATGTCAATATTTATTTTTATATGGGGGATGAATAATTTCTGATACCTGTTGTTGGCCAACCACTTGATTGCCTGTGCTTGTGGAATCACATTGAATCTATTCGACGATTCATCAACAGCCTTGTCTTGAAAACGTTCCATTTTTATTTCGACATACAACAATGTTATCAGAACAAAAATATCTATGTACATAAATAGGCAACTGAAAATGTACAGTCTTGCACAACAACAAAAAAACAGTCCGTCTGAGTAATAGTCGATACAGCTTTTTATCTCATGTGCATTATTGGTTAACGGGGAAACAAAATGTTATAGCAGTCCATAAATTAAAGTGAAATAAAAAAACATCTATTCAAAACCCAACTGCTTCTGGTGTTAGACTGATGCTGACTGACGAAGAGAATCCCATCGACATGTAAACCGCACGTACGGGGCATCCAAGCAGTTAACGTCTGGGAGATGGGAAGATAAGAGGCCCCAGCAATGTCTCAATTCTTCATTTGACCTAAAATTATTTCTTCAAGGGACCTGACATTTTACGTAGACCCTTTATCCTGTAGAGCAGCCCATTGATAAAATCCTGTGGGGAGGAGGAGGAAAAAAGATTTCTTTTTTATTTAGGATAATTGTCAGAAATTAGACAACAAATGAATAATGAAATCTTTGTATGCAAAGTGTGCAGTTTCATATAATTAATGGGGGGAAAAATGTTTGTCTCACCTCTTTTGGCTTTCTGCATTCTTGCAACAGCTCCTAGTGAAGAAAACAAATGGGCTGACACACAACATTGGGACATTGCTTTTTCACTGCAAACATTGCGACACTGAATTCCAGCAAGGGTCAAGTATTTATCATGATATTACTCCACACAAGGGTCAATGAGGGTTATAATGTCCCACTTCTTTGACCTGAACTTCAGACCCTCTAGACTTAAGTTTGTCATTTGTTTGCAGTTTTGGTGACCAGTCATATTATCCAGTAATAAATTATGGAATATATAAAAATAAATGAGGTGAAATTGCGCAGTTTTTACCTGCAGCCGGCTTCTCTGCCCTTCGTCTGGCAGCTCCAGGAGCTCATCTATGTCAATCTCTAACTCTGGGATCTCTTCCTCCTGTGAGAGCAGAGGTACACACAAGAGAGAAATGAGTGACACAATAATCTCCTCTTATTATACTGGTTCACACTTGATTTCTTCATGCTACAAGAGATCTTGCAAGCACTGTATACTGTGGGCTTCTTGCCATCCATTCCTTCATAGCGGTGAGACTAGTGAGTCATTCAGAAGGAAAAGCAAGTGAATGACGAGATCCAGGATGTGATGCGACATGTCAGGGATTTCCCTGCTGCATGCACAGTAGCATGTGAGCATTTTCAAGTTTTAAAGGGTCAACTCTCTACTTGTATCCCCTTTGTCGTGTTTATCAGTGTTGGTTGTATTTTAGGAATAAGGACAAATACTGTTTTCTCCCAGAAGAATTACTTACAACAACAATGTGATTGATGATGTCCTGTGAACGTGAGCAATGCTGAGGAGCACTGAGGCATGAAGGGAAAAGGGGGCTGCAGGAGGCCATACTTGCCACATGCCACCATCAGATTTCACGGACGGTTTACCCTGCTGGCATTTACACTGTAGTTCAGACATCACCGACAGTAATGTAGTAAAGTATCAAACGCAAATCGGTTGTGCCACACTGTGAATGAAGATACACACACATGGGCAGCATTTACTGTGATAGAGTGAGCAGTGTGTCTTTCTCAAAGATCGTGTAACCTTCTGTAAAGATTGTTAAAAAAGGGGGGGGGGGGGGGGGGGGGGGGGTATAAAAAGCAAGTATAGCAAACATAATCATTTCACGTCGGTTGCTCTTATCCACACATTTTCAGGGGGAATGAAGACTGCTCACTGTGGGAATTCTGAACACCGAGATATCTGGCGTCAGCAGAAGTACACTCACTTTTTAAGAGGAGTATTTTCCGGTTGGGGAGTTTTCACGGCTGGTGAGGATGGGACTCGCACAGCTTTCTGCTTGAGAAGAGAACTAAATCAATGTTGAAGTGCTGAGTGGCGGAATAAGACGGGCCCACCTTCACAGTCCCCCGTGCCCTCTCTAGCTGATACATGCTGCCAGATTGGACCCCATGTGATTCTGCTGATGTCTGTAGGAAGTACACTGGGCTCATTGTTTGTTTTTTTAAATTCATGCTGTACATTTCTTTGCTTTGTGGGCTGCTTTACCAGCGCCGGCGTGTTGGGCTGTGAATGCTCCATGTGTTGTGCTTGACTGGGGTAATCGAAGTACTTGTAGGTGTTTGGTGTGCATGATGCAGCGCAGAATATTTTGTATCAGTGTCATGCATTGTTTTCTTAGTTTTGAACATGCATCTTGATATAACGTGACAGCAGCGTATGATAATGGATTTGATTGGTTATTTTAGTTTTTTATTCACAGTCAAATGTGTTGCTTGAATAAGTTTAGTATTAGGTGTATTCTCTTTCCCTTCTTTTCGATAGTAGTATTAATAAATGAACAAATAACTGCTCACATTTGATGTGAGTTTGAATTTGCAGTTATTGTGTCCTGCATTAATCGCAAAGTTATCTGTATCCAGTAAGACAAGAATAAATGAGATCCTGAAACATATACTACACGAGCTGTTAGTGTCAAAAAAAATTGATAAACTTAAAACTGCTCTCTTATTTGCACTGCTCTTAAACCCCTCTGTAGAGCGCCACTGAATATCAATGAAAGACACTTTCACACGACCCTTCCAGTTAGTTTTCAGTGTTTCACTTTGTGTGTAGTCACAATTTTCCGCGTGTTGAGATTTACCTCTATTATCAGGGGAAAATAGCATTTTAACGAGGCCTCTGGGCAATAGTGTCTCAGCAGCACTTTTTGAAGTTAAAAGCAGCAGACTGAAGCTAAAATGAATGTTGGCACTAATATTGGAATTCATGAATATCAAAGTGGTTCTCAGAGGATCTGTTTCAAGCTGAAGTACAGATGCAGTCTAAATAAGCAGTTGAATTTTGTCAAGATAATTTGACCTCTGCTGCAATTTATGGCTAGATCAGAAGCGTTTCATCATTATCATGAGGTGAGGACTGTCTGTATTTTTTATCCTTTTTTGAAATTGTATTTATCTTATTCTTACAATATTCTTACTTGGTTTTGTCGCACTGGAGAAACACTTTGTGCAGGGTAGCACTGAGGGTTATTAACATTGCCCTGAGATTAACATTACTGATCAGTCACTCAGCCCATGCTTGTTGTGAAACTGTGAAACAGATTATTGATATATGCCACCCCAGTGAATCAGGTTTGATTTTGGTGACCCCCTTAGCCCCCCATGTAGGGCCAACCTCCGCCTGAGGTGACATGCTGGAATTTCCTTGAAATTTAAGGTGGATATTTGTGGATTGTACCGACTATGAATGTCCGCTGATAGGACAAGGTTTCCAGTTATAGAAAAATCTATCGGGCAGGTTACCATGACAATTATTTTGTGACTTTAAGCTACCTAAAAGATAAACCATACCCCACTGTCCTTTTCTCTTTCACCACTCTCATGCCCAAATGTCCACTTAGTGCATTTTAAATTATAATGTACACATTCTCATGATGTCTGCTGAACTTGCCCCTGGCTGGCTGTTTCCCCCTTTTTCATCTAATTCAAGCTATAATGTTTATCGTTCACAACTAGATCAGCTGCATGGAAGCATTAGGCAATAGGATTCACTGACCTGTCGTCTTAGAAAATATTACAGCAAAAAATCAACATCACATGCAGTGTGGCTAATGTGATCCAGGCTTCGTGTGTTTGCTGTTTTAATGTGAAGGAAACCATGCCCAGGAAGTGGAACTGTTTTCAGAAGATGCCTGTGCTGTGTTTAACTTATCGGAGCCTTCCCTTTTCCTGTCAGAGGCA